>NC_083738.1:19082500-19227500 GCF_033458585.1 Syngnathus typhle | reverse complement strand
GTCATTTAGTTGAAAAGCTCACCTAAATGAATTAGTCCAATTAAGGCATAGCTGGGTGGAAAAACGGTTTCTGTCAGGGAATCTTTTCTCAGGGGGGTTGGATGAGCAAGCATAGTGCACAAGTGGTTGTCACTTTGGCCTCATGGTACTAAGGTACAGGGTTTGACTCACAGCTCCACCCTTTGCCCTTTGTGCCGTTCTTATGGTCTCCTTCAGAGTACTCCAACTTCCTCTTACATTCCAAACTCATGCATGTGCATGTACTATAAAATCAGCTGAGATATTTTACACCCATGACCCTCGTGAGATTAAGCGGTACTTGAAATGGTTCGTGAAAAATAAAGTGTGTGTAAATATGCATTCCGGTGCTCTTTTGCCTCTATTTTGTTTCTGTTGTTATGAAAAGATTGCATCGGCAGGCATATCTTTGGTTGTGTACATGTTTGTGTTGTGTTGTGTACGTGTAAGTGTAGTGCAATGAGCCAGGCGGCGTTGACACACATGACTACTGAAGCATGCGCTGTATTTAGTGGTGCCGCCCCACCCGGGTTACAGTAGTGGAGCCGCTGTTCGGTAGGGTTTTCAGTATCTGAATCTCCTTTTGATTGAAATAAATATATTTTAGACAATGGTCTTTTAAATTGCTTGCATGCAATAGTTGAATCTCTACATGGCTTGCTCTCCCATCAAAACGTCTAGTCATTCTTAATTGCTGCTGTTTCTCTTCTTAATATGTTTTACATTGAACAGCAACTCTCTTCTCGTCTGATGCAGAAGTACAATCTTGGACTATGTCTGTCATCTAGTGGTGAACACTGTTATTACAGCTTTAAACTGCTCGGCTGAAACCTTTTTTTTTTTTTTAAATTCAGTGCCACTCCTAGTGTGGGCGCGGGCTGCCAGTTGCCCATCCCTGGTCCAGCTGTATCACATCAGCTTACCTTCTTGACACCAATTAATGTGGAATTTAGCACTATCGTATGGCATCTCAGGGTGTTGCAGAAAGTACACAAAAAGAAGTGAAAAGGTCACCTTTATTTTTAAACAAATTCACAAATGTTTACCTTACATCTCTGATAATTGGCTTAATTGTTGGGAATCACTGGTTTAAATTATGGAAATAGGACATACACAAGATGGAACAAGCTCAATCCCTCTTCTTTCCATCATCTAGGACGTGATGGTGGTGGGCGAGCCCACGCTGATGGGCGGCGAGTTCGGCGACGAGGACGAGCGCCTGATAACGCGTCTGGAGAACACGCAGTACGACGCCACCAACGGCCTGGACGACGACGACGACTTCACCGGCTCGCCGGCACTGACCAACAACGGGCCATGGAGCGGCAAAGCGTCCAATGGCGGCCCCGACGGCAAAGCGGAGAATGCAGCGCCGCAGGCCTCGCAGTAGAAGTGACACATGCAGAACATTGACAGCAGCAATAGCCACCCTGCCAGGACATTTTAAAAAATGTATGTAAATGTAAAAAAATAGCAAGGTGTGGACTTGGAAAAGCGTTTGGTGGACTATCTCCGCTGTGATTGGTGGACTAGCGTCACATGATATCACAAAGTGGAACTGGAAGAAAGTTTTGTTGTTTTTAAAAGCACCAGCTGACATTGTTTGAAGCCACTGCAGTCACTCTTGCTTTTTTTCTGTTTCAAATTAGCAGGAAAGAACAGTCCCTTTGTTTAGGCAGCAGAGCACGTAATACATCCGCCTTGCATTTTTGAGGCTTGGATTCAAATCTTGCCATCTCAAAAACATGCATGTTAGGTTGATTGAACACTCTAAATTGAGCATAGGAGTGAATGATTGTCTATATGTGTCCTGTAATTGGACAGAAACCAGTCCAGGGTGTACCCCACCTTTCGCCCAAAGTCAGCTGGGGTAGCCCCGCCCCCATACACACAATGGTTGCCGCCATTTCCATGCAAAGCAGTTGGATTGGGTCTCCCACTCTGTGGATTTGTCTTTAAAAAATGGGCTTTTCTCCCTTTAATACTTCCAAACTGCATGATTTTATAGGGTTTATTTGATTTGATTATTTTTGTTAATTTCATATACGTGCTTTATATTAAAAAAAAAAAATGCAACAATCTTATTGTCCTCTATCAGTTTGGCAAGGTTTGTAAGTGTAAATAGAAGTCTATTTTGAAAGCAGTTGGGAAACAGCAGCTGTTTTGTTTTCTATGGAAAGTTCCAAACTATTCCAGGATGGGTCGAAATGCCCCCAATCCTACCCTCCGCCAACCTGTTTTAGCTAGTGCACAACCAAAGCAAAAATACAAGACGGCCGCAGGTGCATATCAAAGCAAAGGCATGCTGCAGAAATGCCACGCTGTCCCTTTCATTGTGTTCACAAGACTTCTTCAATTTGGTCTCGGTGCGATTTACTCTACCTGCAAAAATTAGGACTCTTCTCTATTCTGTAGAAGCGGAAGAATGACATAATGAAATGGCAAGTTTACATTATTGCAGGTAAAATCGGGTCCATAACAGCATGTTAAGAAATCCACTACACACATGAACATGTGCCATCATTGCCGGGTTATGTGTAAAAGGGAAAGGCAGCTCTGTTACGACATCTCTGTGGTCCAGGAGCGGAAGCTCGTGGCAATATCCCACCTTTGCGTGGTTCTTCTACACACCAAAAGCGGATAATTGTCAGTTTATCTGTTGTAGCTCTGATGTTGAAATATTGCAGTATCTTTGTGTTGAAACGGGCTACATCTTTGCTAACTTTGTGAACCAGTAGCCCACTTGTAGACTGAATAGAAAAAACTGGCTTTTTTTTCTCCCCAACATCAAATGAGGGTAGAAACCCGACAGATCGCAGGATAGCGCAGACAACCGCAGCAATAATATCTCGCTGCTAAGGCTCCAATTTGGCCATTTTGCAGGCGCTCCATATGAAAGGAGGCTTCTCGGTTGAACTTTTCTCAAGAAGACAAAAGGTGCATGTCTTCACATGACTGCTTATTTACTTGTGCATTTTCTTTTTTGTGAGGAAGCGAAACATACATTTCTGAATATGTTTGAGGCTAGTATTATTAGACACCGTTTGTACATTATATAGCAGAGGTGTTCTGTGTCATATCTGATGTCTGGTATGTATGCTTTACCATTAACTTGTGCCAATAAAACCGTGCTTACAAATAACACGGAGGACGACTCCTTCTAAGCAGATAAGGTGTTTAATAAGGTGGAAAATCAACTTGCAACTAAATTGGAAACGATTCTCCTGCAGATTATGTTGATTAGCAACATTTTGAAGATAGGGTTATGGCTTTTAACAATGTAATGTAGCTATTTTGTAGCTTTTAAAACTGGTAATTCGGGTAAATGCCAGAATGAGGAACCGATATGGAAGTAAATTTAAAATTCCAATCATTGGATTAGTAAACGAAAAAATAAGTGCGAGTATTTTCACATTTAAATTGAAATAACCTGCACTTTCTACCCTACAACACGTCGGGTAGAATTGACTTGGAAGAACAGTCGGTGGATCTTTAGCCACACCAAGTGGCTTATGTTGAGTATTGCTGCAAAACATTGTCATTGCATGCACAATTTTTACTTTTTACTCTACTGTCACTGTTATGAAAATTGGAATTAATATATTTTTCTAGTTTTCAACATTATAATACTGTTTATAATTTGTGAACAGAACCAGAACGGACATTCTCTGTCTCTCTCTCTCTCTCTCTCTCTCTCTCTCTCTCTCTCTCTCTCTCTCTCTCTCTCTCTCTCTCTCTCTCTCGCTCTCTCTCTCTCTCTCGCTCTCTCTCTGTCTCTCTCTGTCTCTCTGTCTCTCTCTCTCTTTCATTCTCTCTTGTTGAACTTCATTGGTAAAAGAAATAATAATAAATTACATGACATGAGCGTTGTAACAAACGACACGTTACATTTTTATATTTAAAGTAAACATTTAACAAAAATCCATAAAAATTAATTGATAAACTTTATTTAAAGAAATAATTTTGCATGTGTCAAAAACGTTTAGCACAAGCGCTGTGATTAATTCTCTAACATCAAAGGGTAAAAAACTACAGTAAAACACATATTTGCCTTATGATAAAATCATAAAAAGTAAAAACAACTCGCTTAAATAAATACGTCATGTCATCAAGCTTTTTGTATTACCTCTCACGTATTTACCTTGGTCGACGCTGGTGTTGTGACGTCAAAACTATGCGACATAGAAAAGTCTGACCGACGGGGAAAAATGGCCGACACGTCGGGGACAGAGTTGTCAGACGAGAAAGAAAAAGAATCGGACTCTGATCGCAAAAACAAGCAACAGACGCATGTGTGGCAGGATGCAAACAAGTCGGGAAAAGGCATTATTTCTTCACCCCTGCCCGAGACGCTGGGCTTTTACGACATTAGCGCTGACATCAGGCGCGAGCGAAGGGACCACTCGGCAGGTAAACAACACACACTATTATTTTGTTTTCAACTGTGACACTAAAACGTTAACATTTCACATATGAGCATACTCCTTAAACGTTTAGTAAGATAAATGAGCAAAATTTTCAAAGTCTATCAAATTTGATCAACCGAATTGATTGATAAATAGTAACGCACCGTGAAACCGATTTTAATTTCGTTGCCTTTACTCCTGGGTGACACAAGCAAGCCTTACGTCAGTTGACCAATGCAGAGCAATTGAGAAAATAGCATGGATGGCATATATGTATGATTTTATTCTGCTTCTCCGATCGCCTTAGTGTAAACACGTGAAGTGTCACTCAAAAACGTGTTTTATTAAGTACATTGCTTCGATAGGATCCCAAAGGTGGCCATTATTTGCATAGAAACAGGTTAAGTCGAAGACGATTGGTGCCTCTTAGAGTCTCAGTCAAGTGCTCTATTGCATTTACTCCCAAGGGGTTCAAGATTAAACGCCAAATAATGGTCTGTTTTCATTCATCAAGGATCTCTGCTTTGTGAAAACTTTAGCAGGTGACATGAGTTCCTGGGGAAAACCCACACAGACAAGGGGAGAACATGCAAACTCCACACAGGGAAGATTGTGGGTCATGAATGGTTGTCTATGTGTGCCCCGCCATTGGCCGACGACCAGTTCAGTTACTGCCCAGAGACTGCTGGGATAGGCATCAGTAAACCCCCCCCCCCCCCCCCCCCCCGTAAAAAACAAACAAACAAACATCAGATGAGCCCTATTGAGTGGATTCACTCAATCGTAGAAGAGTTCCACATGTTACCAGTAACAGAATCATAATGCCCTCTAACGCTGTCATTGTGACATGCCTTATGTGTGTGAATAGCTATTGTCACGACAGCAGACATGACAATGCCAGCTGTGTTCATTGCATTGTTCCAGATTCGTCGCTGACCTGCTTTATCTGCACGGAGCTGACCCGAGGCTACTTCCTGGAGCACAACGAAGCCAAGTACACCGAACGTCGAGAGAGGGTGTACACGTGCATGCGCATCCCCAAGGAGTTGGAAAAGGTATTGGATGGATACTCCCAATTTTGGTGCCACCATCTGACAGCGCAGGTCCGAAGCACACTTGTAGCTCCAATTTGTGATCATATCTTTAAAAACTTGTAAGTCAAGGCTTTGACATTTCAGGGCAACTCTTTATATATTATTGTCATTGTTTATGGGTAGAAAATCTATGTGGAAAAATGAGACCAGCTGTAGTTTGAACTTTTTTGCTGTTTCTGTCCTGAGCCACCAGATGGCAGTTTTGAGTGTAGTTCCAACTGCGGGAAGGCAGGAGAGGAATTTGTGCAAACATAGAAGAGCTCTTGTACATTCACTGTGTCAAACAGCTTGACTCACACATTCATTTATTTCTTTTCCTAGAGTGTTTCTATAAAAATATTTACTATTTGCTCCATGAAAATTCACACGGGCTCCACCAATAAGAGGGAAACCCTCCCACCAGGGTCCACTAGGCTCACAGCTCACTCAATTCGAACATTGCAATGTTGTTTTGCTTTTAAGACGCCATTAACGCACAGCACCAAAGTGAGGAGAAAATGACTTTTTTAGCAAGCGCACATGTAGAGGTACGTAGTTTAGATTGTTGCTTTACTTGTATCTGTGTTGTCACTCATTCTCAATTGTTGTCATCGTTGGTTTTTTTCCCCGCAGTTGATGCTCTTTGGTTTCTTCCTGTGCGTGGACGCCTTCCTGTACGTGTTCACACTGCTGCCCCTCAGGGTGCTGCTCGCTGTGCTCCGCCTCCTCACTCTGCCCTGCTTTGGCTTCAGGTCAGAAACATCACACACGCACACTAACAGGTTCATATTGTATGAAGTCGACTGTGCCTTCAAGGTAGAACCAAATCAGAGCTGAAACTGCTGTTGGCTTCACGGTAGAACCAAAACAGCAATGAAACGTTTGTTGGTCCTCTTCGTGTAATTGTGTTATCTTGATGCAAATGCACTTCCTTGAACCCCACGATAAATTACAAAGAACTAAAAAAATAATCACTGACTGAGACATTTATTCAAAAATAAAAACAACAAAAAGCTAAATTTTACATCATTATCAAATTGCAATTTTAAAATAATAACATGAACAAATAAAACCAATATGTATTGTATTGACTTAAAAGCAAGAGTAGGCCTATTTGTATATATCACTGTTTTAAAAAGTGTTTATTGGTGGTGCATTACTGCACTAAAACATTAATGGAAATAAAATAAAACAAACATGAAAGATTAATAACATTTATAAAAAGTATGTAAAAATGAATGAAAATGTTTTTGGGATGTAAGATAATTAAATATATTTAGATTTTTATTGCAATGTTAAAATAAAAAACTAAACAGTTTGAAAATGTGCACTTTGCAAAAAATATTTAAAACAGTTGTAAATTATTAATTAAAGTAAAAATAACAAAACAATAACCAATACCTCCGATTTCTTATCATTATTATAAAAATATTACATGAACTATAGGTACACATGTGTTATTATATAACTTTTTTTTTTTAATTTAATCAGTAAATCTTATAGCAAGTATTCCATGTTTGTTTCCGTCCTCCCCCCTTTCTTACTGTAGGGCACGCACATGCCCCTACTGCAGAAGAAGCAGGTATGCTCCCTCCGGCTTTATTCATGTTCACTCGCCAGCGGCAACCAATCATCTCTACCTGCATCCTCATCTCCATCGTGTCCTTTAGACTTGTCCTTTAGATGTTCAGCTGCTCATCATCTTGCTCCACTTAGCAACACCTTAGTGGTTTGTTCCTCTATCATCGTGGGTATGGCTTTCAACCAGGTCAGCGGAGATTTACCGAGTGTGCATGTTCATCCTCCGTGTTTGCTCAAACACAACAAACATGCTGCTTGTATGTACGAAAGAAAAACAAGGAGGATCAATAGCATGCACTACTTGGCTACAACCAGGAAGAGGCGCTGTTGTTTTAGTCACAACTTGTTTGCCCTAGAAATAAGAGCAGCACGGCATCAGCGAATCTTTGTCCCTTTTTCTATATGTGCTCCATACACCCTGTGAGGAAGCGATGTGATGAGTAGCAAGCAGGACAGGATTGAGTCAGGCAGTATTAATAATGTGAGATGGGAGGGCCTATGCTCAAAACTTACGTAAATCTTAATGAATTGCCACGGGTGACATACCAAGGCTCTCTTTTGCAAATATTATCACATATAATATGAGCGTGTCAGTGATTTTATTTTTTTTTTAAATCATAATCCGTCATTCAAAGACTCCATCTTTTACACACACATGCCACCAACAAACACCTTGGCCTTTGATATGCTGGAATTCTACTCACCTGTGATGTCTCATAAATCCTTGAGCTATATTTGTCACAGCACCTTAATGCTAGTTTGCAAAGTTGCATTTTTGATCCATAAGCACTGGAAATGTAAGCAGCCATCGTTACACTGGGCTTGCAAAATGTCTTATTCAATAATGCATGTTTAGTAGTTTGTATCTTGATGTTTCGCATGCAGGACTTCATGGAATAGTGGAATAGATGCTGGATGTATTGTGTAGTATCTAGTGTAAGTCAATGAAGTGATTGTGTGCTTCTACAGTGGATCGAGGCTGCTGCAGCCGGCGCAGGTGTGTGACATTTTGAAAGGACTCATCCTGGTGCTGTGCTTCTTCATGATGCACTACGTGGACTACGCCATGATGTACCACCTGATCAGAGGGCAGTCCGTCATCAAACTCTACCTCATCTACAACATGCTGGAGGTATGATGAGCTGTGTTATTCACAAAACAGGAAATGCACACAATTTGAGTTCAATTAAACAGGCACAGATTTGAGTAAAGTACATTGGTGATTCAATTGAGAGAAAATCATCAGTATTTCATATTGCTGGCATTAGGGCTAAACCTCTCAAAGTTGGTTCATTTCATATTCATTCACCAATCAATACTATTCGTCGCCACGTGGTTTTGATAAATGATGGGCCATGAGTCATCGAGACTGATTTATATTCAGGTAGACTTATTGTTTTTGCGTTTTATAGTGGTCAGCTTTTTTTTGTATTGTGACAAGTTGACAATTCTATCCTGGTTATAAGTTTGGTGACAATTTGACCTTGGACCGTTGTTTTCTCACCCGTGACAACAGGTGGCAGATCGCCTCTTCTCCTCCTTCGGCCAAGACATCCTGGACGCTTTGTACTGGACAGCCACAGAGCCTAAAGAGCGCAAGAGGGACAGCATCGGAGTCATCCCTCACTTCCTCATGGCTGTTTTTTATGTTTGTATCCTTCCACGTTCTCTCACTTTTTGGGTGTAGGCTAGGGGACCACTTGGAGGGGAGAGATATTTCGATTCCCTTACGTGGATACAGATATCTTTTAAAGGACTACATAGTCATTTACTATTGCATTTTTTATCTCTTTCATTGCTGAACTTGTTTTCTTGACCATCACATACCAAAGTCCTCCACGCCATCCTTATCATGGTCCAAGCCTCCACGCTAAATGTCGCCTTCAACTCGCATAACAAGTCTCTGCTCACCATCATGATGTCCAGTAACGTTAGTACACAGAAACACACACACACACACACACTCACACACTCAAGTCATTGGGCAAGACAAAAGTACACAGAGATTTTGTATGATGACTCTTGAGTAGAGCAAAAGGAATGAAACTGCTTCTCATTTCACAGTTCGTGGAGATCAAAGGCAGCGTTTTCAAGAAATTTGAAAAGAACAACCTGTTCCAAATGTCCAACAGTGGTAAGATGTGCTTTAGCATCTTATCGAGAGTGAACAGATAAAAGTTAATATACATATGTTCTAAAATAACCTCTTGTTATATTATTTATCCTTGTGTGAAACTAGCTTGTGCTCAAAAAAGGCAGAAGTAAACAAACCAAATTTTGTTTGATGATCTTGATATGGCACGTTGTTAGAATTTAGCAGCACTTGTCGTTGTGTTTACACATGTCATTTGTTTTCTCTGCCAGATATCAAAGAGCGCTTCACCAGCTATGTTCTCATGCTCATCGTGTGTCTGAGGAATATGGAGCAGTTCTCATGGAATCTGGGTAATTATCTTGATAACTGTAGTTAGGGTGGGGCTTATCCAAGTATACCTCATTGTAATTTTAAATGGGGAAGTGGATGCTCACTTGGTGGCGTGGTCATCTCCCAACCCGAATATTGTGGGCTTGACCTTCAGCCCTTCTAACCATGTTGAAGAATCTTTGCGCAAGATCCATTCCAAATTTGCACCTTATTTTTTTTCAACCTTGACCTCATTCTCGCTCTTAGACACAAGCACGCACATGCATGAAATATTACAGAGAAGTCATACGGAGTCAGCGAATGGCTGGACAGTTGGCACAATCCTGCTGCACCGCGAGCAGTTTTACCCTCCAGGGGGAGTCCTCTTGAGCGGGCACAGCGTGACAGCCCGATTGACAACTCCATGACAAGCGTCATCTCCCCGAGGCGCCTCTGAAGGCAAACGCGTGGGCGCTGACTGACAGACGCAGCCTGTCAACCAAACTGTGACACCGCCGCGCTCATTTCAGCCCCTTTTCCATCACTCACTGTTGCTTTCCCGAATACTTGCTTGTGATAAGCTAGTAACGAGATTTTCTCAGAATGAGCCTCAAAGCACATTTCGTGTTGTTAGTCAAATGTTTCGTTGTGAAGATGGGCATGAAGCTTATTATTAAACATGACTGGACTTTCTTTGTAGTGCGGTTTGAACATCCCTTGAAAACTTATTAAGAATGTCTCCTACTAGGAAAGGTTTGGCATTAGTAGAGACATTACACTTGTGAAGTAATGTTTAAAGTGTTATAGTGGATGCATGCATGTACATACATTTATACTAAAACTACTTTGTGATGCACTGCATCACACTGGGGTGTTTCTAATATTTAAATTGTGGATGGACATCAAACTGAAACAAATCAAGCAAAATTGCCACTTTTATCACATGAAGAGCCCCTAAAATTAATTTTGCAATCTCCTTCATGCTAAGATTTCTTAAAATGACTGCCTTTGTGTGATGAAACTGTTGTTATACTGAATACTTTTATTTTGAAGATTTGATTTTTGACCGGATTTGCCGATCAGACCGGGAGAGTTGTTGTCGTCATAGCGCAAGGAAGATGATGAATTAGATAAATGTGCATCGATTCTGGGACATGAATGGCTTAGTCATGTTTTTTTGTACAAAAAAGCAATGGGATGTCTGAAAACTGGGATGAAAATGTAAATAACAAAAATGTGATTGAAAACCATCTCAGACAAAAAAGGCAATTTGAAAAATACAGAAACATTTACAAGCAATTCACTTTCTAATCAATCCGATGAAGTGATTGCGCTTGTTTCTTTTGCTGCAGAGCACCTGTGGGTGTTGTTCCCCGACGTCTTCATGGTCCTCACTTCCGAAGTGGCGGTTGACGCCATCAAACACGCTTTCATCACCAAGTTCAATGACATCACGGCAGATGTAAGGACTGTATTTTTTAATTTTTTATTAAGAAGTCTCCCTCCTCTGACATCTTCTTCTGTTGTCTGACAGGTTTACAGTGAATACAGAGCCAGCTTAGCTTTTGATCTCGTCAGCAGTCGACAGAAGAACGTAAGCAACGACTTCTTCCGACCACGCCCCCAATCTGTTGACATCAAGTATTTTCTATGTTAGGCTTACACGGACTACAGTGACTCGGTGGCCCGCCGGATGGGCTTCATCCCGCTGCCTTTGGCCGTGCTAGTAAGACGCCGCACCTTCTAAATGCTGTTGACCTGCAAATACTCTATGTCAACACCTTGTCTTCTGTGTTTGGACAGCTTATCCGGGTGGTCATGAGTTCAGTAAAGGTGCAAGGAGCCCTGTCATACACGTGTGTGCTCCTCTTTTATCTCGGGTAAGATCCAATTATCTTTAATGTGTGTTGTCTCTCTGAAGCAATAAATAATGGTCTGACGTTGATGCACTTGTTTTGAGCGCCTAGTATTCTCGGAGCACACTATTACTAAACCTGCTCTTATTCCAAGTGTGCAATTTAGCACAGCTATAAGATGCTTGGAAAGCTTAAAACGATTCTAAAATGAGTTTTTTTTGTTTTTGGTTAAGATAAAAATACATCTTTTTCACACAGTAACCCTGTAAAATTATAAAATCTTACACAGGTCCTGCTAACTGACACAAAAATTCACACAGACATTCTGTACAATTACCACCTCTTTTATACAGCTATAGAATAAAAGAACAACATGTTTTACACTAAGATCCTGCAAAATTATCGCCAGTTTCACACGGTACCACCTCTTTCAATACTGTGCTTCCATGCAAGAGTATCAACTCTTTCACGCTAAGAACCTGCAAATTGACCACCGCTGTCACATCGATATCCGGCAAAAGGACCTCTCACTTCAAGCGGAAGCACCTCTTTCACACAGAGAACAGCAATGAGTACCATCTCTTCCACACAGGCATGCTACAAAATGACTGTCCCTTTCACATAGTACCACCTTATTAACAGAGACAATTTAAGATTAACACCTGTTTCACACTGAAGTCCTATAAAATTCCACTTTTCTTACAGTGTCAATATTACCATGTCTTTCTTAAAACCAACGACATTTCCACTTCTTTCACGCTGTTATCCTGAAAATTTACACTCCTCTCACACAAGTAGCGCCTCTTGTACTTGGAGAGCCTTTAAAACTTCTTTTATACAGAGACTGGGAAATAAACACCTCTTTCACTGAAATCCCCCAAAATTACCACCTCCTTCACACCGAGACCCTGTGAAATCACTGCCTGTCAAACAGATCCCGCAAAATTAGTCACTTTAACACAAAGACCCTGTAAAAGGGCCGCCTGGTTTACTCACATTTAAGATTAAAAACAAAATTACTACGCCTTTCATGCAGACTCTGCAAAATTACCCCCTCTCAGAGATCTCGAAAAATTACCGCCTCTTTCCACAGTGACCGCCTCTTTCTCAGAGAGCTGGTTTTTTTTCCCGTTATGCAGTAGAAGCTTTTGCATGCCCATTGACACATTTTGTATCTGCATCTATTTTTAATCATAGCACACTTATGTATGTCATCAAACTGACTCAAAGATTCTCAAAGACGACACAGTTAAACAAGCATCAACATTTTGTCCTCGCGTTCTCCCTATGCTCATTCGCCGTATCCCATCGGCCCGGCGCCATTGAAGAGTTTCCCCTTCGGGGTGAACAGTACCATGTTGTCATCTCGGCTGGCATCTCGGTGGTTTAAAAATAGCCCTTGCTGGAACACACTGCCGTGCCCTGGCAACAGTTCAGCCATACTGACATGCGCTCGCATTTAACACCTCATCACATGCAGCAGCAGCAGCAGCTCCGCAGACCTAATTTTGTCTGCCCGTCATCAGCATCGCTCCGTTTAGCCCTGATGATGGCACACTTGGACCACAAATGTATCACAATGGAACCAGTAGGAGTAATACACACCACTGAACATATGTTCAAGAGCTCCAAAATAGCTTTTAGCTTCATACTAAGAACCAATATATTTCGGTTACCTGATTTTGAAATGGGGCAGCACGGTGAGGCAGTGGTTAGCACGTCCGCCTCACAGTGCAGAGGTTGCCGGTTCAATCCTTCCTGTGGGGTGTTTGCATGTTCCCCCCATGCCTGCGTGGGTTTCCAGTTCCTCCGGCTTTGTCCTACATCCCAAAATCATGTATGGTAGGCCGATTTGAACATTGCCAATTAGGTGTTGGTGTGAGTGCAGATGGTTGATTGTCTCTGTGTGCCCTGCGATTGACTGGCAACCAGTTCAGGGTGTCCCCCGCCTACTGACCGATGACTGCTGGTGTAGTCTCCAGCAAGCGGTTCAGAAAATTGACGAACGGATGGATTTAGAAATGTGAGCAAGTGGTGCACTACATATTTTAGTACACTTTACACAAGGGGAAAATAGCACAAAACTTTGATTCACTGAAGGCTAAATAATCCTAATTTGAGTCATTACCACCAATATTTATTTGTTACTCATTCACTTTGAAATTAAGGGAAACTCCCCAAATTTGATTTGTTTAAATGATATGAAAACTACAGTGTGTTTTACACAAAGCGCCACATCTGTGGCCTTTTCCATAGAGAGAGACTCTGTAAATTTGTCTCTATTGCAGAGACCCTTCAGAATTACTACCTCTTTCACACAGAAATCCTGTCAAATGGTCCCCCTTTTTAGATGGATAATTAAATTGATTACCGTATTTTCTTGATTATAAATCGCTCTGGAGTACAAGTCGCACCAGCCATAAAATACATAATAAAGAAGGAAAAGAGTATTCCTTTTATACTTATAAATCGCACTGGAGTATAAATTGCATTTTTGGGAGAAATCTATTTGACAAAATCCAACACCAAGAATAGACATGTGATCTTGAAAGGCAATTTAAGATAAAAATAGAATAGAGGCAACAACAGGCTGAATAATTGTATGGTATGCTAACGTTACATGACACAGAAACAACGAACTGAGAACCTGCCTGGTATGTTAACATATCAATAGACCCTGTAGAATTACAGCCACTTTCACACAGATACCTTGCAAAACTATCGACCTCATTCACCGGACCCTGCAAGTTGATTGTTTTTTTAATGTTTGCATCTTCCACACAGAGTTCCTATAAAATAGACCTTTCTTTCTCCGTAGACTGGTCACACTGAAAGTTCTGAACAGCATTGTGCTGCTGGGCAAATCATGCGTGTACGTCAAGAGGGCCAACATGGAGGGCAAATTGTTCGAAAAGCCACACGCCGCACCTTCGTCCTCCTCAGCCAAGACTCCCAACAAGAAGGGCGACCACGTTGCGACCAGGACACCCTCAGGTAATACAGCCCTGGAAACCGTTGGAGTCATGCATCTGTAGCCTCTTTCAAACAGGTCTGTGTGCAATCAGAATCAACTTTATTGGCCAAGTTTGTGCATGCCAAACAAGGAATTTGACTCCGGTTGATCTCAGCTTCTGTACAGCATTTAAGTGACTATCAACATTCAGGTGACTAATAACATTTAAGAGGTCACAGAGGTCCTGTAAAATTATTGCCACATAGATGTTGAAAAATAGCCACCTCTATACACAGCGTTGGGTTTTTTTCTTCTCCATAATGCATTTATCACTGATGCGATTTAATCCCAGAGCAAACTCTGTGATATAACTATGCAGTAACCACGTAAAAATTCCAGAATAAGATAATCTCTTTCGTGCAGGGATTGTGTCAAACTGCCACTTTTCTCGCTGAGATCCAATAAACTTGCCGTGACTTTCATACGGAGATTTGGTCAAATGGCCGCCTCTTTCACGCAGCAATGCCAAAAAGAATTACACAGAAATTAATCACCACACTGACACAGGTCCCCCAAAATAGCTGCCACTTTTACACAGAGACCATATGAAACTAAAACCTATTCCACAAGGTCATCCTTTAAAATGACAACCCCTTTCATCGGAAATTTCTACTAAATGACCAGCTCTTCGGCACAGTGGCCCACGTCAACACGAGACCAAGCGTTAAATGTCATTTCATCGCTTCCATGACAACAAACTGTGGCGGACGCCCATTAACACTTGCTTTTCTTCTTGTAAGACTGCACAAATGGTGCAGTTTGGGGCCGTTGTTGCTTTTCGACTCGCACGTCATCAGGCCAAACACCGCCAGTCACGTTTTCCTAGAGGTGGTGCCATCTCATTTGCAGTCAAATCCCCTCAGTTCTCACCTCCACGCGTGGTCCCACCCACACTTCTCAACGGGAGCTTTGAAGTGACGAAAGATCCTGATGGCGTGTCATTTCCAGTCAGCGTTTCCCAGTCACAGAAGCGACAGGACGCCACATCTTTCAGCTGGAGTTTAAAACCACAACGTCAGCTACCATGTTCACCTCACTTTCAACCTCTTGCTTACTTAAGTGCCACACCACCGCACAATTATATTCAAGTGCCTGTCTTTTGTTGTTTTTAAATCATCTGTTAACCAGTGCTCTACCCGGCCACCATACATAGTCTTGATCCATAAAATTTTAATTCTATAGCGGTTTTTGTGTGCTGTGCTATTTTCCATATCAAGGGGAACCACAACATTATGTTTCCGTCTTGTTCTCCACAGATGACACCAAGTCGAACTCAAAACTGCCCTCCGTCCGTCTTTCCTCCTCACCCTCCTCTTCTTCAGTGACTACTCAGCCAGCACCAAGGTGGGACTTTCCTCCACCTTCTGGCGACTTTTCGGCCTCAGCGCCTGCATCGCCACCTCCCCCTCTTGACCAGCCGCCTCCTGTACTCGAACCCTTGCAGCCTGCTCCCTTACCCCCCAAAGTGGAGCAGGAGCATGAACCTGAGGTTAGACCCAAGGCTCCTAAAAAGGACCTTCTGGAGATTGACCGCTTCACAATCTGTGGAAACCGCATAGACTGAGGGAAAAGACACGAGTAAGTTACTGGATGCGCATTTCCTGTCGCTTTGAGACGTTTCATGACCGGAAGATTAAGCGAGCTGATAATCAGCATGCAGGGAAGCTGGCTCTGAAAGAACCTTTAAAGGTACGGAAGAGCACAGCTAAAGCCTACAGAAAAAGTGTAGGGGGGACTCTCACTCCATGAGAAAGGATTCCCGTCCTGATTGTCACAATGTTGCACAAAATGGGGTTTACAACTTCCTCAAGACCAAGACAATGTTGCGCTTGTTCTTTTGGTTTTATGATTTATAATTGTAAAGCCTATGTTGTTGCTTTTTCTTGATTCAAATTCAAAGATGAGCTAACGTTCGAGAAAGGAGTTGAGTTCAGTTCGCACGTCTGTAG
This sequence comes from Syngnathus typhle, assembly GCF_033458585.1. NCBI lineage: Eukaryota > Metazoa > Chordata > Actinopteri > Syngnathiformes > Syngnathidae > Syngnathus > Syngnathus typhle. The sequence continues at coordinate 19,211,200 of NC_083738.1, read as the reverse complement.
CCACTTTCACACAGAGAAAAATCACCATGAGAATTACCTGCAAAATTGGTTTCATATTCACGTAATGTGATACGTCAGTCTTTCTTACGCAGAAACCCCCCAATATTCCTCCTCACGCAGAGACTCTGCAAAATGAAAATGCCTTTTTCACCCACCCTTTTTGATAATAAGGATTCCGCTTCGTAGTGCACAAATCACAAAAGAGCAATCGATTTTCAGACGTGAACCAAAATAGCCGGACCAATTCTGAGCCTCCATGTAGATGTCCTGCCTGCTGTCCCAATACTTTTGTCCATATAGCGTTAGCACTGATGGAGCAAACTTGCTTGTTGCCTTTTTTTTTAGCCTTCACTGCCATGTTTACATCCTTGTCGTAGTCAGAAGGCTTTTCACAATGAAAGCCTTTTGATCTGGAATGTTTTCAGATTTGACTTTGATTGCAATGAAATTATTGTTTGTTCCCTGCAGAAATATGAATTATCCTCTTTTATTCAGATATAAGATGTGACATGTCAGGTGTGATTTATTGATTTATTTAATTTTATTTACGGTACTTCCCACCATGTCGGCGAGGGTGAGTACGTAAGAGAAAGTTTATATGGTTTACTGCCTTTGTTGTAATTATAATAATGAAATAAAATATTTTTGCGGAAGTGCCACCTGTGATGTGATTATAACTCATCTTCTTTTATGATCCTGGCATACCGTTTGCAATAAAACACAAAATACTTCCCTAATGTCACAATATGTTTTCACTTGATCTTTTGTTTTGGTTTTGTATCATTTTTGTCTTGCATTGATTAGCACCTTGTTTTTTTATTTAGCTATGTCATTGTCACAAACAAAACTCATACTTCCTCGTCAACACAGACGATGCAAATTGCTTACTAATTTCATACAGAAATTGCAGGATTTCCCCCTTTCACACGGCAACATTGCAAAATCATAACTTCCTCACTCACAGACAGCCAGCAGGACCCAGAAAATGTATCACCTTTTTATACCAGAATTGTGCATAACTGACGTGTTTTACACAGAAACATTCCATTTCTTACTTATTTGATCAGTTATCTGGCAAATTATAAAATAGTAAAATGCACACCTTTCATAGGGATCCTGCCAAATTATTGCCTTTTTTATACTTTAAAACAGAAACTACAAAAACGACCTCCTCTTTTGCATAGAGACCTCACAGAAACACTGCCCGTTTCGCGCAGATATTGTGCGATTATCATGCCTCTTTCACACAGAAACTTTGCAAAATTGACCTCCTTTTTAGCTGTGTCATTTATTTTCAACAAGGGCCAGTAAGCTGAGATTCACCCCCCAGACGACCTCACCTGTCTGGCCCACGAACTTGTATGTCACACTGTACGCTAACACTTATTAGATGACCAATAAGCTCCTTATGAGAGGACGGTCACGTCAAGATCGTTTAAAGCAAGGACGTCCAAACATTTAAACAAATATAGTATCTACATTACCTTATTGGTGACAAATCAAAAGTGTTGAGATGGGCGAGTAACGAGACCGGGTATCAGAATCAGTCTGATCCCAGCCTTATTTATTCTTTGTGGAAGCTGCAGATGCCAAAATATATATATTATTTTAACAAAGTCCTCCTCAACACATTGGCACATCATCATCTGAGTAAAAAAGAAAGGTCTTTGTTCAACATTTATTAAAAAAAATACATTTTACAAAAGTGATAATATTTAACTTTTGTTACAACAAAAATACATATCTTTCAACGTTTAATGCGGGTAGTGTTCTATAGTATTGTTACATATATATATATATATATATATACTGTACAGTGGACCATTAAAAACATTGAGTCCGCAAATGACCCCAAGGCTGGACTTTAGACAGTTCGGATTCAAAGCATCTGCGTACTCCACAAAGTATGTTTTTGTGCTAATGACCAACTTTCAGTTCTGCTTTCCCATGTTCCTCGTGAGCATCACTCTCAGCCCAAGGCGAAGCTATAGACATCCAATACCTGCGAACGAGCCACAATGATATCATTGTCTGCTCCCTGGAGGTCAGGGGGCCCCTGAAGACAAGGTCCTTTCAGTCAAATGCGCTGGGACCTCCAAAGTGATACAATCTCAACTCCCACAGACATTTTATGGAAAGGTGTACAGCATTTGTGTGTGAGCTGTAACTACATGTATATATCATAGTATATGTATATATATCATAGTAACCTTGGATAGGTACCCCCCCCCCCCCCCCCCCCCCCCGTGGGAACAAGTGGTACAGATAATGGGATGGATGGATAGAATCGGTTCTAACTAAGTACTCGACAGATAAAAATGTTGTGCAGTGTCCTTTCTTTTCAGCAGGTGGTGCCCTTTCCTCCAGTTGCCGCGCGCACCCGCGACGCACGCACGCACGGATGCTGCTAAGCCGGCAGCGCGCGCGCTACCCATTGCGAGTGCGTGCTTGTGTGGGGACTTGAAGCGTAGCGGAGACGGCTGAGAGAGGATCTCCCGGCGTGGAGACGCAGACCACATCGGGGGGAACAACGATGCCCAATTGCCGGTAGCCGGCGCTTGCTACCCGGACACCTTTTCTTATCTCAGCCAGTCCACCTGAGCCACCACCCGGAAGGTCCACGCTGCCTTCGAGCGGACTCACGATGGCTAAGAGCGGAACTCTAGTTCTTCTCTGCATGCTGCTGGGCTCCGGGGAGCTCCAAGAACCGGAGCCACGAAGGCTGCCACCCCCGCCAGCCAAGTTGGACTTCGGCTATGTGCCCGCCGGAGTGTACGAGACGGTGGCCCACTACGAACCAGGACCCATCGGCATTCTGTTTCACATGGTGCACACTTTCCTGTGCGCGGTCCAGCCCAACGACTTCCCGAAAGGTAAGCACCAAGATACTTTGTCATTATGCATTAATTTTAATTACAAAATTATTTTTGTAGTGAACTTGATGTGAAAGAGGTGGGACGGATTGAGACCAAGAATCCTTAGTTTTATTCCTTGAATAAACCATTGCCAAATGTACAAGTCTAACATTTTGTTTAACGCAACATTAAATAAATAAAACCGTATTTAATATTTAAAATGCATGTGTGCAAATTGAGGCACGTGGGCCAAATATGACTCCCAGACCCTCTGCTTTGCCATTTTAGCTTGAGTTTATTTAATTAAAAAACGGAAAGCTATAACTTGTTCTCTAATGCATCAGTCCATCAGCTTTTTTTCTCTTTTTTTTTTTAGTATTTAACCACTTGTTTGCTTTAAAACAGGTAAAGCTACTTCTATGCATTGTCTTTTACTTTGTCTGTTTGCCATGCTATCCTACCAGTGTCATGTTATTTTAAAAAACAGAAACTAATTAACCCCTGCTCTAATGTCTCGACATATCAACTTTTTCCATTTGTTAACCTCCATAGGTTATGTTACTGACTATAAATCACAACTCTCTTCTTTTATATAAAAACAGCACTAATGTGCCAGCGGTTGTTGGCCTCTGCCATGTTAGATTAGCATTAGCTATTCCAATTTTTTTAATAATAAACTTTTACACTTTAAACTAATAAATAGTTTTTTTTGAATAAAAAAAAGTTAAAACAGAACTAGATAACACCTGCACTGTCAACATGCCTACTTTCATTTGTTTTTAATAGCTCCGAAATGTACATTTAGTGATACATGTTTGTTTTTTTTTCAATAAAAATAATTAGATAAAATGACTGAGACTGAGTCATTATCTGGTAATGCTAGGCTAACACGGCTAAACAAAGGCTTAGCTCAAATGTACTTAATTGTCTTAACTCTCTTAATTGAATCTTTTTACACCTTTTTGTAATTTTCACAGGTTTAGTTACGCGTGATAATGCTAAAATAACATGGTAAATGGATGCACCTTAGTACCGTAATTTTCGGACTATAAGTCGCGGGTTTTTTCATAGTTTGGGTGGGGGGGCGACTTATACTCAGGAGCGACTTATATACATATATATGTTTTTTTTTCACTTTTTTGGGCATTTTATGGCTGGTGCGACTTATACTCCGGTGCGATTTATAGTCCGAAAATTACGGTAGTTACTAATGCTAACACAGCAAACAGAGGCTAATCTAACATGTCTAACATGAATTGAATTTAATAAATTGAATCTAACAAATTCAATGTTTCATCAAATAGTGCATTTAGAAATATCCAACACTGTGACCAATGAACCATGTGGCATACTTTTCTGATGGCGATCAACAAACGTTAGCTTTGTGTGACAAGCTTGAGTAGCCGATAATGCTAAAATAACAATGCATTTTTAGAAGTACACTCTAAGTGCACTGCTTCACTCAGACTGCTCTGAAACTCAGAACAATGTTAAAACGCCATTTGGTTATTCACAGTGCACCAAAACGTAGGCGGTCCAACTGGGGACACGTACAATGCACTTACAAGTAGAAAGAGTTAAAACACAAACTGCTGATTGGTTTTAAAAGTTTTTGAAAATTCTCTGAGAGTAGTTAGACTGTTCGTCATGACTCAATGCTAACATAGCAATAAAAACTATGTGCTAATCTCCCTGTAAAATGTGGCATTTTGTGTTTGAGAGGCTCATTACAAATGCTTGTTGCAAATGTTAAGTCATGGAGGCCAAGGAAAACAACAAGCTGATCTAGTGTCACATTGGCACAGGGGTTAGATCTTGTGCGTATAAATAAATAACATTGAGTTGAGTTTTCAGTTCACCAACATTTGCATCTCACTCCCTTTATTGTAACATGTTTTCTTTTTGTGATGCTATTAGTTTGCACTTAATGCAATTAAACACACACACTCCATGTGTATGTGTTTAATCGTGCTGAAAGTGTGTGTGTTTGTGTTTAATGGGGTCTGGGGATGTACAAAGATGCCCTCCTTGTCTAAATCTACAGGACATTTTGCAGATTAGCAGCTCGGTGAGTCACCTTGTTAACTGGCTAAATCTCATAATGCCTTGCACCATATGCTGTTTAAAGTCTTCATTCCATGCAAGTGCTACACACACACACACACACACACACACGCGCGCGCGCACACGTTGTGATTGAAAGTACATAATATTATAATGGTAGACTTTTCTAATACAGTATTTGGATCCTCACATCATAATATATGAGTTAACCAAAAGATGTCATAATGTATCCATGTATCCTATCTGTACACGGGCATTAGTTATCAATCATTTATCATTAGCTCTATCATATTTGGCTCTTGATTTTGTAGTGAATTGTTATCTCAAGATATAAAACTGACAAATTATCACACTGTTCAATACCAACGTCACAATGTATCTTATCATCGCCTGTCACGATGCTATCATAACATCAACATTCGATATATTGTATTGTTGTTAGCCTCCGGGGTACTGTATCAATACACCAGTTTGATAAAGTATATTAATATTATAGTTAGTTTTAAGGGGAAAGTAGCCTTATCATTATGTATCGTCTATTAGCTTTCAGAAAACAGTATCAATACACTAGTATTTGATATAGATTTGTATTGTAATATCTCAGAGAATAGTACCTATACACTAAGATTTTATTAGTCTTGTCATGAATTTTTGTCTTTTGTGGTACAGTATCGCTAGACAAAAATTAATTATCGCAAATGACTGAATTAACATACGCTGTCATTAGCTATCAATTTGTACCGTATCGTTATCTCTCAGGTTACAGTATTGATACACCTGCATTAAATATCAACATTGCAAATTTAAATATAGTATAACCATATTTTTTGTGTTTAAAAAAAGAATCTCAATTTGTGTCTTGATTTGAAATAATCATTCTTGTAAAAAAAGAAAAAAAAAAAAGGAAAGCATTTCCTGGTTTGTGTTATGAAAAATCCATGTGCCTGGTAATGGGGGATGCAACCGCGGGAAGCCACACAACACTTTGTGGCTGCATACAATGGCTGCTTGTGGTTTTGTTTTACAAATGACCACTCATGTCATGTACGAGTGGGACTTGTTGTTGTTTGCAGCTTGAGTCATTGAATAGTGTGCCCACTGTTCTATTGTGAGTGTGTATGAGTGACTAAGCCCAAATATTCAGTGGTGCCTTCATCCATCTCCATGTTACCTCAGGCTGTCCTGTCTACCATCATCAGGAAGCAACTCAGTCATTCCTGCACATGATCTGACTCCAGATCAGCCTAGATCTGTGAAGCACTGATATCAATGCGTATAGTTATCTCGAAGGCTCTATGTTATACCAGCGTCAACTATCAGTATTGCTTTATACTGTATTGTATGAGTATCTCTCAAGATGCAATATTAATCGACTTGTATTGATACGTAACGTGCGGTTTGCGTACTGACACTTATTTTATTCATTTAATTTTTTTATTGATTGTAAAATTAATCTGGAATTGGAATTTTATTCTGCCAAATATTGGAATATGGTTCATTCTAAAAGAATTCCACATCTAGGGAGCCCTAGTACTGATATACTGTATCTGATATTATTGTTAGTGCGGTGAATCAGTATCTTTTTGTAAATTATTGATATCACTATTTGATTATAGTAAAGCATCAATACAACACCATCAAATATTGATATCATGACATCATCTAGTCATCTCTCATTTTAATGTCCCCCTGTAGAGTTTAGTCCGAAGACTGTCCAAGTAGTTTGTCGTTCGTTGTGTTGGTTGTGATTCAACTTTGAGCGACACGCTCTAGTTATTTCAAGTCGTTAACCAATAATTCATTAACAAATGTTTTTCCTGCGCTTTCATACGGCAAACGATGCTCACTTAACCCTGAGGGGAAGAGAGGGAAAGCAGGCTGGTGTTGATGATTTTATTAAGAAATTCTGTTTGAATAGTTGGCTGCCCTGAAGCCTAGAATGCATCCACAGCGTGTCTTTTGTGACTACGATGTTCACAATCCATATTAATATTGCAGACATTTTTGAGAAAAAAACATAAAACAAAATTCTTCTTTTCTAAAGGTTTTCCAATCTGACTTATATCACTGTTGTTCTAGACTACTAATTTATTTTGATAGTCACAAATGTGAATTTCTTCAACATTGTGATACTCCTGCACTGGCCATATAGCGACCAAAGCTATCTTTTTCCACCAAATAGCAAACGCAAAGCGACCTTTTCACGGAACAGAGATGAGCAGCTTGCAGCAATCAGACAAGGCAGCGTTGACATTTCTATCTGCATTCTCTCAGACAAACTCCCACGGTGAGGCACAATCAGTCAAAACAAGCGGTGCCGGAGTGCCAAGCTGTTAAGGCAACAGGGGGTTCCGACCTTTTCGGCCGTCTGATTACGGCTTCCTGCCGTGTCTCGACACAGTGTTGTAACTTTTGGTGTTAACCCTCAATTTAGTGCAGTCATATCAATAATTGACATACTGTGTCGAGAAGTCTTGTCGAAATAGTAGAAGTCAAACATTCACGACTGTAACTGACAATGAAAACACTTTGGTTTTAGTTAGGGAAAATGAACAGAAGTTTTTACTATGATGTTGATATTGTTGTTGAACTATTCTCCTAGTTGTTGACTAATCAATATAATCCAAAGAAAACGAGTCCAAATAAAACTTGACGGTCATGAAAATTCATTACATGCTGTGAATGTTCTTGGTACCGGACAATAACAAATCTTTTAGTATCGCATAACACTAATCATAAACTCATAGATCACCACCACCACTACCACCACCGTACATTTCTGAGCACATTTCAACTTGTTTAAACACGTTGAAATTTATTTAAAAAAAACATTTTAAAATCATTCCTTTGCACCTGTTTTCAGACTCTCGCAATGGACAAAACCCAAAAGACAATTTGACATAGTACATTTAAAACCATTATATTGACCCAAAAAATAAGATTTCGCGAAACGAAAGTCCACTATGCCATCTCAATGCTAAGATATAATGTGAAAAGCCATTGATTGGCTAATGGGAATTATTTTTACAGTAACCAAAGTTTTGAACAACCAATATTTTAACACACGCAGAGCAGCAACACACACGTATACAAGAAACAGAATGTGGTCGTAACAACAACTATTTCTGTAAATTTGAGAACACCGTTTGGACCTTTTTCTTTGTATGGTATAAAATATGAGGCGTAGGCTCAATAAGGTTGAAAAACAAAGCTAAGCCTATTTGTTTTTCAGTCAGTTTCACTGCATCTTTGTGGTTGCTCTAAACATGAGCCCGTCTGTGAGAGTTTAATCCCGGATTGGGATCCATTTCTCTAGGAACAATGTTCTATCACTAAAGGCTATTTTGGCGGTTCACACGATCCAGCAGTGAATTAAATGCTGCGTAATGTCACGTTTTGTGTTTGCCTGTCTCAGCGTAGATATTGTAACATCATTGGGAAAGACGCAGCATTCGTTATGATATCAGTATCTTATAATGACCATGAAATGGTATTGCATCATTATCAGTCAGGGTACAATGTCAATACAACAGCCTTTGATAACATAATATATACCTGTAAAATTTTCTGGATGTAACTCACAGCTTTATTGTTGTAAACTTTAAAGGCCCCCCAAAAATACATTATTTTCTCTCTTCTATGTTTTTGAATTATTTGGACGATTAATCGGTTGTTGCAATTCTATCCTGCCAAACATGGGATTCGACATCGGCTTGAATAAATTGCCATTGGTTGGGCCCTAGTAGCAGACAAAAGGCCATCGGAGCAACCACAACAGAAAGAAGCTTGATCACGACGTCACAAATAGGAAAGCTAGCAAAGGGACGACTCAATTAACGGATGCATTCAAAATGGCAGAAAGATCGGACCCTTCCTCCGGGTGCTGCCGAGGATTGTTTCATCGTTGTTGGCTTGGGGGGCTGCATTCGGGTCATTGGAGGAGAAGCGAGGCGGTCGAGGCGAGCGTAGATAGCAAGTCATGCGTTCCTGCTTCCTTTGTTCCGCTTGGTTGGCGAGTGCAGCGCCTTCTCTTCACTAGTGGACGATAAACGGCCTGACTCATCTCCGTCACCAAAACCGCTTCCTTTTGGACGCGCCAACCACATGGTCCAAGAAACTTGAATTGAGGCCAAGGATGTTGAACTACACAAATAACTTAAATGGGTGGGGAGGGGGCTAAATTGTTAACACAAGAAAATTGGATTCTGTGAAACCCCAACCCACATTTCGGGTTTGAAAAATGCATAACCTCTAACAATGATGCCTGAGAGCCAGGTCACCAGCTTGGACAACTGGAAGCGCCATGGATGACCTACCTCACCACTAATGATCCCACTTCTGACACCGTTTGTCAACTTTCAACCTCATCTTGGGTTTCTTTGTATGGTAGCGTAGCCCTGCATTGAGGCCTATGGGTTCATTCAACGTTGCATTGGTTTGTAATGTTGCATCATAGCAAGTAGTGACTCGCAGCTACTACGATGTGTCACCTCGCACCCATGTCACAGCCAGTGTCCCGCTTGAGCTTAGCTGACGGGATGGCAGCTCGTCTTCGTGTGTGTGTGTGTGTGTGCAGTGCGTACGCCCATCAATGTGATTCCCACTCGAGGGGGAGGCTGTCATGCCGCAAACATGCCACCGTTTTCTTTTTTTCCTCCTTCCCAGATGCTCATGCGGTCAGCCGAGCGCACTAGCAGCTGCGCAATTGAGCACATTTTTTTTACTATTACACGGGAGGCAGGACGCATCTGGTGAACATGCTAAGTGCTCGGGGTGCGACAGTCCACGGCAAAATATTGAACCCTTCGGTCCGCGATGCACGCGACAATACGCCTTTATGGACCGCGGTATTTTGGTATTTTACACGGATGAATTTACAGGCCACCGTGCGCATGTGTATGTGCCTGTCTGAGCTGGTAAAAAGCCCGTCTTCCTCTGTGAGGTCATGTCCAATTGCTGTGGTGCTCGGGTCAGCACTCACACGCTCTCGTTGCTTGCTGTAACTGAAGGTGGGTCCGTGCAGCCATTGGGTTAGGGTTTAAATTTGAGGGTTATTGGTTACATTTCCTAATACGGTGTCAAACCCAAGTCCGTTTTTTTAATCTGTGGTTGTGGTTTTGAAGTAGGGTTTTAAAGTAGGGCTTGAATTGTGTAGTAAGGTTTCAAACTAAAGCCAGCTTTTCAAACTAGGGTTAGGGGTTTGAAGTATGGTTTTAAACTTGGGTTTGGATTTCATAGAAGAGTTTAAAACTAATGTATAGGTTTCAAATTAAAGTTAGGGTTTCAAACTAGGGTTAGGGTGGGGTTAGGGTTTAGCGTTGCCATTATTGGTTAAGCGTTGTAGTAGACTTTGAAACTAAAGGCAGCTTTTCAAACTAGGGTTAGGGTTTCGAAGTATGGTTTTCAACTTAAGTTTGGGCTTTGTAGAGGGGTTTCAAACTAGGGTTAGGGTCTCAAACTAGGGTTTCAAATTAAACTTTGGCTGTCATACTAGGGTTATGGTTGGGTGAGGGTAAGAAGTTAGGGTTCAAAGTGTTGAAATCATTAGTTAAATAAATCCCAAATTTAAAGAAGTCCTGTTAAAAAGCAAAATTTCGATTGAAAATGTTTATCTTTTTTGTACACAAAATAGGTGTATTGAAAACCGTGGCGCAAAAATCGACATACAGACGGACTGTGGTTTATCTGTCCCATTGCTAGGTAGGAAAAAACTTGTGTTGTGTAAAAGGCAGATTGTCTCTCCATAGTAACAGATTCTATGGTAACAGTTCTGACCTTGTGCGGAGGTGTTTATTTTGCAGTGCTCACGAAGCAGAGGAGGAATATTGAAACACGCGCTATTCTTTGTATTGGTGGCAGAGTGGCAAATTATTGCTTCATATGGTTTTGCTTAGTTGAGGCCATTGTCCTATGACTCTCGGAATTGAGTTTTTCGCTCATATTTCGGCCATTATTGATAGATGTTTCATTATCATTGAAGTAAACATTGATTAGGAGACTTTGATACCACTCTTTTTCAGTCCAATACCAGTACGCGTATTAACAATACCAAATACTGCTACCACTTATATGCTGTTATGTAATGTCTATAATATGCTGTTTTGGTATGGTCTCCAATTTCAAACTAGGCTTGCCACAAACGGCCTATCGACTTGAGGACCCACTTCTGACACCAGCGATATAAAAATGAAAGTTGAGTACCTCAAAATTGAAAGGATTTAGCGGTTCGAAACACCTAAACATTAACCATCAAACTAAAGAGACTGCTAGCCTGTTTCCAACCTAACGTTTGGTCCCACTTCCGACACAATTTTGTCACAAATCCACATCTCAGCCCCTGCCTTTGAACTCGTTTTCTGGAGGAGAGAGCAGGCTGATATTAGAATCTTGTGGCGTTTAGAGCCTCAAGTCGGTGCTTTTCGAAAGTTTCTCTGGGATTGGAAAAAAATGAGAGCGTCAGCAAACTTGCTGGTTTATGCCGAGCGGTCTTCCTTTCCCACAGTCCAATTCCACATGGATTGTGATTCCAACCATCAAATTGGCAGAGATAACATCACGGCCGAAATCCCAGAGCGTTTTTTTTGCTTTGTCGTCTTACAAGCGACGCAAGGCTGAATGAAGTTTAGCGACGTGCCAGCGTGTCCCAGCCTGGCTTACATATTCCATATTTATTTTCTCCTGACTTTGTTCCGTAAGCCGGTTAGTACGGAGCTTAGCGGGCAGGCTGATATTAGAGTCTGGTGGCGTTTAGAGCAACTTGATTAAGGTTTTTTTTACTTTTCCTTGCGCATCCATCCATTCATTCATGTCGTGTTTCACCTCCTGCTTCTGCTTTTCTTCATCCGCCATCCAGAACATTCACAGACATTATTTTCTTCCCTCGGTCTGAATTGCCTGTTTTATTTATTTATTTATTGGTACACTTTCAGCCTTTTAGCTCATGGGGGCTAATGCCGAGCGAGTCATAAGACGAGAGGATAAACCCCAGTCCTAACACCGAAGAGCCATGTTCAGCACTTTGAGCGTCGCTATGCTAATTTTATGTTTGAGCTGAGCTCCTTTGAGGGCTTCGAATATCATCAGAAAATAGTAGCTGAATATTCTGTTGGTTGAAAACCTTTTTCAATGATTATCATCAATATTTGAAAGCTAGAGGAATTTTTGGTTCAGGTTTATTCAATAATATTAATTGGTTAGAAATATAAATAAAAATACAAAGAAGACTAATTCTTGTTACTGTAAAGCTATTTTAAGTTCTTCTGTTTGCTTAGGTCAATTCATGCTTTTTAAAATTAGAACAGCCCAAAAAACAAAGCTCCAGTCTTTTAATCTTGTCAGTATCCATTCTTTTGATAATTTTGTTAAGCTACTTCTCTTTTCTCCACTTTGCTTCTGAATGTTGTTAACTGTTTGGCTTGTTAATGTAGAAATAATGCTGCCTCGCCTTCCCTGGGCTTACTTTGCCTCTTGCCTATTTGGTTGATTTTCCATATTGCAGGTTAGGTAACACTGGTATTGTCTTGTCATTGTAGGGGAAACCCGCCATCACACAAAAGGCTCAAAGATTCTCTTTTTTTCCCCCTTTCCTTCCCTAAGCCACGATCATTTTACACCTGGCCTCAAGCCAACAATAGACACTGACAAAAGCCATACAAAGTTGCCATACAAAGTTGCACAAAAACTCCCACATACAATAGGACACACTGACCTTTCCCAAACATTGCCATGTGTGAATTAAGCACCAGAAAATCTGTTTGATAACTGTATGTGAAACCCATTTTTAAATAGTCTGGCACCAGAAATGTATTATTGAGTCCTGTTATTTCATTTATGTACAAGGTGGGACATTTTGTAATGGTTATGTATCAGAGATGCATATTCGTGTTTATGTGAAAACCTCGACATTTTGAACCAAGCAACGGCCTCTGACTCACTGTGTATGACCAATCTCTTTCCATGATGTCCTGCAGATCTTCTTATCAGACTGGCCAAGGACAAGTTTGGAGCCCTTCAGACTGAATATCAAAAGGTGAGTAGACAGACTTAAACAAACTTGATCCACATGCCAATTTTTCCTCGCTGTGCGTCAAAAAAAATTCCCAAAAGTTTGTTTCCCTGCACGCCATGCCATATTTCTCTTGTTTTTATGATTTCTTCTTTGGGTTGATGTTGTTGTTTGTGTTTGCGCCTGCTTTTTCTTTGACGCTTGTGCTTTAATTCTTTGTTTTCTGCATGCATCTTCTTCTTCTTCTCGTGAAACCATCTGATATCTCCTTCAGCCGGAGAACATAGTGCTGAGCCTGCAGGTAAAATTTAAAGCTCAAAACAAACTTCACTATTCCCCTCGCGGAAAAGCACTCCCTTTGTTTTACATTGTTATCCATAAAACGAAGAAATGCTTTTCATCCCTCTAAGCAAATAATTTAATGCCTCTTTTACATCTTCTTAACATCATGCAGGGAATGATATATTCTTTTAACTGTTCAAACTGTTTTTTTAACCAGAGGGAATATTGTAATGCGTGTTTAACTGCATGTATTAACTGCACAGGCAATATTCCAAGTCACTATTGTATGTGCAAAAAGGAATTATGTTTAACTTATAAATGATTGACTAACACAAAGTTAATGTCATTCATTTCATGATTTTGACATTTTAAATCACACTACTATGTAACATTTAACAATTGTGCTAAACCATCCAAATATGTACGACCCCCGTCTAAGAAAAACATTGGATTTGAATTCTCTGATTCTGGAATATTCTATAATGCAATAATATTTTTTTCTGGCATGCCATGTGCAAATCCATTCCAAAACATCCAACTTTGCAAATTAATATGTCAGAATATTGATTTGTGAAATCCCAGAAATGTCAACAATTATTTGCATAAATGCTATATATTATATGAATATAAATATCCAAATATGTGCAAAAGCACTTACCAGTTTGCATTTTGGGGGTTTTAAGCTATTTCTCAAAAGTTAAATCATCGAAAATATCTACACTTGCGCAGAAACATTCTGGGCATGCATTTCTGTTGTAAACCATTCCAAAAATGTCTTCACTTGCACAGAAATAATGCTTATGGATCTGCATTTCTGGTCATCTTCACATCACTCTTTCTGGGTTTGCACTTTTCTGGTGCTAAACCACTGCAGCAATGTCCAGACCTACTGGCATTTTGGACCAATAAACCATTCTTAACTATCCTCATTTATGCATGACAAAATCTGTAAATATGCTTTTTATGGCGTTAAACTATTTCAAATTTTAACAAAGTGACGTCGGATTTTGAATGAGTTCGCTTCAAGCATGAAGCTGGAACCTTCTTCCCGCCCGAGGACGCACTAGTGGCTGTTTTGGACATTTTTAAAATCTTAACTACAGCGACACGCCGCCACCTCATCTTTGCAGAAGGTCACATTCTTCCTTCGGGCTCTCGCCAAAACAAAGCGATCGTCCAAAAATAGTAAAAGCTGTAAGCTACGAAGGGGGGAAAATTTTTGTTGCTATGATGACAAGATGAGACAGTGAGTGGAAAATTCAGATTTGGTATGATGGTTTACAATACAATTCATTCCATAAATTTGATGGGTTTTATTTTATTTTATTCTTTTTTCGAGCCTTATATTTAAGTCCAACTTTCTCTGCGGTTGCTCAGCTGGAAGTTCATCCTTTCATCAAAAATTCTCTTTTGCTGCCTTCGTTAGTGATCCGGCAGCACCACAGGGATACATGCATGGATTGATCTGCGAGGCGTGCGCTTTGCATGGCATTGATCATATTTAATAACACCGCAGAATGGTTAATTATTACTGCTTTCGTACAGGTTCAGCAAATTTTTCACTGTGTACGCTAATCCCATTTGTACACACAATAGAGATGCCATTTCATCAAAGAGCCTCTAGCTTTTCTGCATCGTCCCTCCCTTCTTTCCTCACTTGCACGCAAACACAAATGGATATTTGTTTTCAGATGATAAACCATCCTGAAATGTCCATACTGGTATATAAGCACGTAGGGGGGGATGCATATTCCAGTGCTAAACCATTCCAAAATGTCCACACCTGTAGATAGAATAGCGGCATTCAATGTGACTACCGCTGTAGGGTAAAAACTGTTGGCGAATCTGCTAGTCCTTGACCTAATTGATCTGTAGCGTCTGCCTGATGGCACGTTTGGATTTGCATTTTCTGGTGCGAAACCATTTCAGAATGTTTCCACTTGTATACAAACACACGGTGAGAAACAATTTAAAATGTGCGCACGTATTTACTGTATGGCTATGTTTTGTTTGGTGCTAAAGAGATTTGTCCGTATTTGCATAACAACAATAGGCGCTAAAACATTCCAACAAATAATCCTAAACCTGGATGGTGCTGAACCACTCTTCTTGTACACAACTCAATGGCTACTCCTTGACTGTCATCCCTGACTCACTCCCCCAGGCGCTCTACTATGAGGTGGGATTCCTGGTATGTGCGGCGGTGGGTGTCCTGTTCACCGTCCTGGTGCCTGTGGTGGGCCTCTTCTTCTGCCTGTGCCGCTGCTGCGACAACTGCGGCGGCGAGATGCACCAGCGGCAGAGGAAGAACGCCGACTGTCGACGAGGGCTGCTGGGAACTCTGCTTTTCTCCACCTCGCTGGTCATCACGTGAGTGTGCCACGTATATGGCGTAAAAACAGTGCACGTCAAGTGCAAGTCTTTCGACACTAAACCATCACAGAGTATCCACAGAATTACACAGCGCTGCATTTTTGGGTGCTAAAATGTCACAAAAATGTCCACATTTACATATAAGCACATACATTCTATGGTTGTAAAACTTTCCAAAATTATAATCCATGTACAGACTTACTTTACTTATTATTATTTACTTTAATATCTCAAATCTTCTTTACCCTTTGAAATAAATGGAAATGGCATTAATCTGTTCCAGTCTCCCAAAACATATCAAGTGCAACAAAACATTTTGTAATGTGGAACAATAGCATTCTACATTATTGTCCTTAACAGACACTGATTACATAATTCAGTGGAATGTAAAGAAATTCAAGTTTTACCCATCTGGCCACCATGCAGTTATACTCTGGGTGTTTCTGGTTCTATCTAGATTTAATTTAATTCAAAGTCTGAAGTGGGGATGATTAAAAAATAAAAAAGGCGCCATGAGGTTGGTTTTGGTCCTCCTTTCACTCCAGCGTCTCCTCCAGTCACTGGGGAGATTTAATAAGTAATGACGCTCCCTGGTGTCTGCTGGTCGTGCTTTGGAATTTCCAATAAGTCAGACTCTTTCCAATCACGGAGGAAAGTCAGCTCTCGTCAAAGTAAATACACCCCTGCCGCATTGCCATGGTAACACTTTCTTTTCCCACTGACAAAAAGGCACCAGAACACATTACCAGTGTGTATGGATGTGGAATTTAAACATTTTTCAAGGTACAGGCAATCTTTTTTTTTTTTTAACTTCGTGAGACAAAATGCGAGTTGCGAGCTTCAACTATGCAACCACTCAAGTATATTGACTCCAACACCTGACTGGAACGGATAAATTAAATCCATTGAGTTACAGGCTCGGTTACGAATGAAATGCGCGAGTCAAGCTACTGCTAGTATACTAGATAATGTTCGTGTGCTATTTTGGAACTTTTTAGAACCAAAAACTGCATACCCATGCAGGTTATACATAGTCAATGAGGATGGACATTTTACAATCCAAATGAGTTAGTGTGAGTGGGCATATTTTAGTTTAATAGCAAAAACTACATCAGTGTGTTGTTGTTTTATGAGTGTAAACATTTTGGAATGCTTTAGCAGCAGCAAATGGATCAGGATGGCCGTCCATGTGTTTGTACACAGCAGCTGACATTTTGGGACTGCATAGTATCTTTTTATTTTTTAGACAGAAAGATGGAATGGTTGTGGAACAGAAAATCCATATGAAAGTGTTTGCACACTTTGTTTAATCCCAATAGTACAGTACATGCAATGGATATGCATTTTCTGGTACGAAACCATGCGAAATGTCCACATTCTCACATAGACAAACTAGATGTTATGTGCTAAACCATTCCAAAAATATCCAGATTTGAGCATATATTGAATATAGTGCTTATGTGCAAATTGCACAACCCAATTTCTGCTCTAATTCAAACAACTAGACCGTAATGACATCAACGTTATTGTTGTTATTTTTGCAAATGCGTCAAAAGACAACTTGTCTCACGTCATTACCCAGCATGCATTTCCACGCTCTATTTTAGTCAAGGTCTGTCTAACACCATTAGCGCAAAAGGTCGCAGCATGACGAGTTAGGCGAACCCCCTACCACAACAATCCTACGGGGGTCTAATTAATGATAATGTCGACGCCACCTGCCCATCCTCAAATCCATTAAATGCCTCCTCCATTGAACCCCGTAGTAATCCAAGATGAACATCAAACTACGACATTACTATTATTATTTTAATATCACAAAAAAAATTGGTGAAAAGTAGCTCAGAAGGTGTCCTGAATGAGCTCATGTGAATGGGTCTGTTATATTTTTCCCCTATAACAAAACAAAACAAAACAAAAACTACCGGTCTTGGGAAGTGGAAATGGTATCGGCAATCACACAATAGTGCATGAAAGATTCCAATAAGATGTTAGCGTCGGAGATGAATGGTCATCTGTGCGTGCAAATGCAGGACAAACATCTTCCAGTGACTCACATTGCAATAAATTGACTAACAGGAGGCGGTGAAATCTACTAAATGACGCCCGCAAGGGGTCCAAGCGTAGGCAGAAAATAGTCGCAGAGAGAAAAATATAAAAGATGATAGTGGGAAAGGGAGTGTGCTGGCGAGGCAGGGGGGTGGGAGAGCGCAGTGAAGCAAAAAAGAGCCATCCGTAGTTTTCTGTTCATGCTTTTCAGTGACGGCAATCTTATAAAGTCCAGCACGTATATTGCTAGCCTACTAGCACTCACTTTCAAAAAGGTTGATGACCCTTGATAAAAATGAATTAAAAAAACATGCATATGATTTTGTTTACGATCATCGATCGATCAAGTATGTTTTGATGATTTGTATTTGACACCAACAAATCTAAAGTAACCTGCACGACTTCATGAAAAAAATTCTAAAAGTGAACGTTGAGAGTAGGTGACGGGTAAGCAATGATCTTTCATCTCTCTTGGCCGGGAAGATTTCTGTCTCTATAAATAGCTTCAGTATAGGATATACTGTCGATTTGATCCTTCTTTTATTTCTTGAGTCTGCGATTAAGAGAAACCCGGAATGAAAAAGCTGCTTTGACTTTTGCGCTCTCTTCCATCTTTGACTCCAACAATCCTTTTCTTTGGGGATTACTTTTCTCTTTCTCTAAGCTTCAAAGCGGCTGACTGCACTTGTTTTTAAAAAAGAAAACTTGTTGAAAGTACTTCGGGTCAAACTTGGTGGTTTCACTCGTTGAGCGCTGTTAAGGTAAAATGGCGTCAATGGGAATACTAACGAGAAGCGGCGTGACGTCATTTGCCGCCAACTCTGTTTTCAATTGGAATAGGTGGAGAGAAAAAAAAGATAAACTCATTACACGTACGGTATAACCATACGTGCTTCTACATGCGAGTCTGAAATTGTGGTAAGGTTTATTGGTCACTCAGTAGATTTTATATTATTGTTGTCAAGATAACAATTTTGATGTGTTTACCTGAATATGAAACTCTTCCTCCATTCATTTCCTTCAGGGAGAAACACAAGCCTGTGACAGTGATGGTATCTTGGCAAATAGGGGATTTATTGTTGAAAACCTTTCTTAGTGAGAGCCAGCCTTGGCAGAGGTCTGCACTGTCCGTGTGGCTGTGCTCGTTATTGTCTTGTTGTGTACAGATGATGATGGAGGTTTACTTCCATTCTAGTGAAAGCAGGGAGGGGAGCCCGGCCGCTGAATGCAGGCCATTGTCAGCTTGGCTACGAGTTTCAGAACCGGCAGACCGTGTCAACTCATAATAGTGGCCTACATTCACACCAGTTTGATGCCCTCCTTCTTCATTTTCTGATTTACATGGGTCTGTTGGCTCGGATTCAAACGGGAATTGCATAGCCTCTCTTAAATTAGTGGAGGTAAATGTTGCCCCCTCTAGTGGATGATTTGGCAAGGACAAGAAGACTTAATTTTGTGACTTAATAATTCATTTCTTATTTCCTGTAGACATTTTGAATGGTTGATTGAGAGATAGTTCAATTATAAGATATCCTCACATCTACTATTTTAAATCAGTTGTTAAATTGTCTATGTATGAATCCTAGACGAGTGCACGTGTTAAACAGGCAGATATAGAGAGCATCAAGTTCCAATTGCTCCATCCAGTCCCGCTACCTCAGGTTTAATTTCTTGCACAAAAACCTGGCATTCCAACAGGGGTGTGTAGAGTTTTGACATCCAAAAGGAGATAGGCGGATGATTCAGATGATCTGAGTTACAAGGCACCTGTTTGGTTTCAGCATCTACAGGATTATACACGTTGCATGAATGGGATTGTAAACACAGAGGGGAAGACGGGGATATTCCTGCAGGGTGTTCATCTCAGGACTGGAAAAGATGAAATGCGCTTTGTACACTCATTAACAACAGAAGAAAGGCCCGGGCCTCGCTTTGCACATTGTGTACCCCTTCGGAGAGAAAACCACAATTGTCTTCACAGCCTTCCATAAGATTCAAGATGATCAAATTTGGACGTTTGCAACTTGTGCGCTTGGAAACATGTACACACGCTTAATCTATAAACACGTAGATATCTCGTCCTAGCTGTGAGCTGCTGAGCTGACAATTCTGCAGGGATTGAAGGTGAGTCATGAAAGCAGCTTAATATTATGGGCTGCCGTCGCCTTGATGTTGCCGGAGCTAATTAAGCCTGAGACGAGCCGCTCGGGTCTGCCTGATGAGGGCAAAAGGACTGCAAGTTTCCTTTATATATATAATGACAAGGTTTCAGAATAAAACACTGTAATAGATGCACACTGCTTTTGGGGGCGGAAATAAGGTTCTGCGTGAAAGGGACAAGCACATAAATAATGGATCTTTCATTATGCAGCAAATTTGCTAACCCTAACTGCCTGAAAGAGGCTAATGTTCGGCTCATTGTGCGTGTGCAGACTGTAGAGGTGATGACGTACTGGGGCTTGCTTGCTCCCACTCACAGGCAATGTGTTGTCATTCTTGGTTTTGCCAGGATTGGTGTGTTGTGCGCATACGCTGCCAACCAGACTCTCAGCGCTCAGGTCAAGAACATCCGACGTCTGGTCAACAGCAACATGAGGGACCTGCACACCTTCGCCAACGACACGCCAATGGTAGGATGACAACTTTGGCAGGTTCACTACACTTTTCTCAGAATGAAATTTGACTCCATGTTCCGGCTGCGTTACATGACGTAACTTGCTTTCGATCAGGTCTCATTTGGAAAATTCCCCTTATAGGAGTCTAGCCCTAGGAGTTGAAATTCTATTAAAAATACCCAATAGCCAAACTTTTAAAATAACCAACTTCTTGTCTTTCTGACGCGCGTTCTCGAGGCTTTTTAAGTATCCTGCCATGCTAAAAATTATACACCGTATTTCAAGTCATTAAATGAAAATGTTCACTTTCACACATGGGTCCTTGAGAATTTTCGTATGTCCGCTTGTATTCAATCCACGTTGAAACTGGTGTCGGGTTGGATTTTATATACTTTTTGCGCTGTTGAGTGATGTTCGGTACCTCTTAAATACACAGTGATGTACAGTACACGTTTGTTTGTGCTTCCTTTTTGCAGCAAATCGATTACCTCACCTCACAGTATGCCATCGCCAAAAACCAAGTCCTCCACGATGTGGAGAGTAAGTCCTCTCCTTGTCTAACTCCACCCTCTAGTGGCAAGCTATATAACCACATATTACAATGATTCTAAATTACTGAAAACATAAGCAATACCTTGGAATGATATCCCAAAATATGATTTGATTCCTTATTTTTAAGAATTGTTCATCAGATCCTTAAAAAGTCAAAAGCAACAACATTTTGATAGAATTGGAGCCTTTCAGAAAGGCAGCCAATTTAACTTGAGTTTTCCAAATATGTTTGATTCCTTGCCTACTATAAATATTTGTGATCATTCTTACTTCATAGTTAATTATCAGAACATAAACCTAAAGCCAAGATGTTTGCCAAAATGTTCTTTCTTTCTTTTTGTTCCTGATTATATTAACTGAAAATCATACAGCACTGCCAAAAGATTATCTGTTGATGACCTTCTGTATTGTGTTTTCTTTTAATATCTGGTTATTTCCTTTTGCTACACAGACATAGGTCCGCTATTAGGTGGAAGGATACGCGACGCGTTGGATAAGGAGGTGCACCCGGCTTTAGACGCTGGGCTTAAAATGACAAAAGGTGCGTATGAGCTCCCAGTTTCATATCCTGTAGTGATACCATCAGGATGGCAGCAATACAAATAAAGTCGTATTCTTTCTGTGAAGGGATGGTGAGGAGAATTGATCTAAACACAAATACTCAAATATATACAATGGAAAAAAAAGTCTACAGTAGTAAAGTAACAAAAAAAATCAAGTAAAAATAATGAACCAGTATCAAGTAAAATAATAGATTCAATCTATTTAAAAAATATATTTAAAAAAAAAAAGCAAGGATTTTTTTCTGTTTAGTTTAGTATCAAGTAAAATAATGATTTTAAAATGCAGGTCAAATTGTGGGAAAACTGTTAAAATAGTAAATACAAATCAGGTCAGATATTCTAAATATTAGCTTTTTTCACTAAAATGTAAAACAATTGAAAAGCTAATAATGTAAAAAACTAAAATAATTAAAATTTTAAAATTTTACTGCATAACATATATTTTTAATATATTATGTAGTTAGTATTGACAAAAGTATCGAGTTAAATTCTCGAATTAAACAATTTCTAATAGACAAATTAACCAAAGTAATAAAAAATCAAGTGTAATAACAACAAAGATTAAAAATAGAGTAAAATAGTAAAATAAAGCAATCAAACAATGAAGAAATCAAGTGAATCAATCAATAAGAATCAAGTTTAAAATAAAATGAATAGTGAAAAAAGCGCATGTAATAAAAAAAGTGAAGGGATTTTTTTTAATATGGAAGTAACTAAAAATAAGTAACTATAGAGATTGTTGTTGTGTATTTTATCAAGTAACAAATGGTGCCTGCTGTAATCAAAATCAGGTAATGATTCTGTGATAACATTTTGATGATGTCATAGTTTAGCCTCTTGTTTTTTGCTTTTCTTTCATTTCGGTGGATTGTTGTAAAGTGAAAATCGACCGAGCCATTAAAGGTAAAAGGAATTGAACCACCACCCCCAATCGAACCTCAAGTCTGGTTTTCCCCTGGTGGTGTGCCCTCCCCAGAACCTCAACCCTCGGTCCCCCTTCATGGCCCCCTTATGTCAAATTAAAGACCACTTGAACATTAAAACTGCACTTTGCACAAGCTTATCAAGTTTATAAATAAAGACTATAATTTAGAGACTTCAATTTCCATCTTCTGTGACTGGTATCATGCATCTCTTTGTGTTGTCTGACGCGAAGGAGTAGAAATAGGAGATACGAGGACTCGCGAGCTTTTTGTGTGTGCTGTTTGATTGAGGGAAGATGAAGTCAGCTTCAAGTTAGCTTCTTGCTAGGGCAAATCCCTGCCCAGATAGATTCTCAGTGAGATTTGGGCAACTTTTTGTCAATAAAGGATGCTGTTTTGGATATTCAATGATATTGATGTTGTTTTTAGCATTTTTAATTTGAATATACATTGACCTAATGGGAGATGGAATGATAAATATTGAAAACTTAGCTTGAGAATTTCTGCTTGGTGCAGTTTTAATTCAATTTTATGAATAATGAATCTGAATAATATCAACGTCAGTTCCTGTTTTTTCCTATTTCCCTGCATGCTGAGTACATTCAAGAATGCGAGAAGACTCATGCATGCCCCGATCCCATTGTAAAATGTCCCCCAAAGGGCGAGTTTGTCATTTTCTCATCCTTCGCTTGCTTGTTATGTCCCCTGGTGCTTGGCAAACCTTTAATTGCCCCATGTACAAGGGCAGGAACAAAGATTTGCATCTCATTTGAAAGCTATTAAAATGTTATTTTTCATAACATTCTCATCCAAGTAGTTGCTGGGAAGATTTATCATTTTTTGTTTTTACACGAAGACAAACGCTCATAGCGTACCTTGGAGACATAAAAGCATTTTGAATAAATAAAAGTTCAAATCAAAGGACATGGGCTGCATAGATACGTATATAGTGCAACAATAAACAATATGTCAACACTTCTTTAAAGATGTAACGATATTGTAATGGTTAAAGTACATCAATAGCAAGATATCGGATTGACTCGCTAGCCTACCTAGCCTGAAATATGGTCAAGAAAGATAGATAAAGACATAGATTTAGGGATGGCTCGAGAGACGGATAAAAACAAGATAACTATACTGTATATCGTAGTTATTGATTTCAAGATGGAGGGTGCATTCCGGAATTCACGCCGATGCCCATGCACTAGCACTATTCTAAGAGTGGTTGTTTATGAAGAGGCAGAGTTAATTATTCCATTCACTTTCTCAAACTTGCTCGCTGGATAGTTAATCTTTTAGTTTATCATCGACCAGCACGATAACCAGAACATTAGTTTGCCAAAATATGACCTACCTAAAATAGATCATTTATTTATATTTGGAGCCCCCGAAAATATCTTAGACATTTTTAAATTTACCCTTAGAAGTGAGAATTAACTCTACAGAAAGTAATGAATGGAAGATTCTAACATGGTAGCAATTTAAATAAGCAACGTTATTTATTTTTTTCTCAACGATAGGTTAGCTAGCTAGCTAAATATTTTCATTTGGTAATATTAACATGGTGCTCTCATTCTGCAGCCATGCGTGAAACTAAGGAGGCCCTGGAGAATGTGAGCGTGTCCCTGCAAGTCCTGCAGGAGGCCACGGGCAAGCTCGACTTTAACCTGAGCCTGGTCCGGGCCAACATCAAGCGCTCCCTCAACGACCCCGGTTGCCACGATGAAGAGTCGGATGCCACCTCGGCCCAGCTGTGCCGGGGCATTCGCCAGTCGCTCGAACAGCTGCACATCAGCGCCAACTTCACACGGGTACCAAGCATACACATTTTAAACGGATTTATGTATTAGGTGTCAACGTTGATCCAAAATATATAACGTTCTTGAATTTTAGATTATTTTTAAACATTTGATTCATCATGTAGTATGTGTGTATTTTTAATTAAATGTATTCTTCATTATGAATATTGATTAAATATTTGTATGTTTTATGAATCAGTTGTATTTCTTAAAATACATGTATAATTTGTTAACATTTGAAAACAAATGTTGACCTTCATTTTAAAGAAATATCTCTAGAACGTCGTCAAGTGAGTGTACAAAAATGAACAAACAATTGTTTTTGTTTGTTTGGATACCCTAATTTATTTAGCCGGAACTACCTTTTGTGTTTACAGAGCATTCCGTGCATTTTTTTTCATTTAATTAACTAAAATGAATCCAACGCTATTGACGTTTTGTCGTTTAAATAATGCAATTCCATTCAACATTAATTCAATATATGTATTTTGGTGTTTATATAACGAACAAAATTTCGCAGAAATAAGTCTCAATGAATTTTTGTGTGCTTTGTTAATTAATGAATGTCTGATTGAATACAGTGCAATTGCCCAAACGACATGTGTGGCTATTGTATTTTTTATCATTTCAGCTTCCCAATGTAAATGCTCAGTTGGAGAAGATGAATGATGTGTTAAAAACAGACCTCAGCGCCGTCATCAACAAGGTGAATGGAAAGTCTTTATTATATCATTATTTGACATTGATGTTGTTGATGACCTCTGGGGAAAAGAACATAAAAATATGCATTTGAAAAAAATAATAAAAATATTGTTTCGTCATTTAGGGTTACGCATCCTTGAACGACACGCCTTACATGGTGATGGTACAGACCCAGCCTGTTGTTGACCGTAAGTAAAAAAAAAAAAAAAAGAAAGTTTGGATTTTGGAAAATTTTGAAATTAATGTGATTGATTTTTATGGACACTAAAACTCTTGTATTTTGCTTTCACTGAATCTGTATTAGCAATGCAGAGTTTAGTGGACAACATCGGTGAAAACATAGGCAACCTGTCCAAAGTGTTGCCCGTACAAAACTCCTTGTCCAAGTTCACCATCTTCATCAGCCACGTCCACGCCAAGATTGAGGACCAGTACCCTGAAATTGACAAGGTGGACTTCTACAGGTCAGACCACTGCTGTTTGTGTCATCAGTGTGTGAAAGATTACCCAAATTTAAAGGATGCTTGATTAACATGTAAAAATAATTAAAATGGATAGATAGTCCCGTGACCCTTGTGATGATAATTCAGAGAATGGATGTGAGGAAATAAACAGTTAACAAATAACTACTTGCATCCATGTTGACTATAACACAAATGGAGGTTGATGTCTGCGTGTTGCATTTCAATGATCCTATTTCCTTGCACCTTGTGTTGCATGTGGGAGCATCAGGTGGACGGGTTGCGTGGCTTTGTGCTGCATTCTGGTACTGGTGCTGGCCTTCAACTACCTGGGCTTACTGTGCGGCACACTAGGATACGACAAGCACGCCTCGCCCACTACGCGAGGCTGCATCTCCAACACGGGAGGCACCATGCTCATGGCGTAAGAAATAGATCCTCATTTCTGATAGCATCTTGAATTAAAAACTTGCTTTATTGGACATAACCATAAAAAGAAACTGAAATCTATACTTTGTTCACCCGGATCCTAAATGTTTATACTACAGCCAAAAAATATTTTCATTTGACATAAGTGTAATGCATGTTTTTATAGGGATCCCCATTTTTGACACCACTTCTAACAAAATAAATATTAAAATGTAGTTCTGAAAAAAATAGCCGCACTGACACTGTTGATATTGACATTTCTAACAAAATAAAAAAAATAAAAAATAGCGCTATTAGGCCTAAAACAGAGACCATGTTGAAAAACAAATCCCTCCTTCTGATACGAGTAACAAAAACATTGTTCAGTTGGCCTTAAAAATAATTCTGCATATTAAAAAAATATTCCAACTTTTGACTGAAAGCTGTTTGTTGGACATTAAAAAAATAGTATTGCTTCTAATATTGACTGACACCACTTGAAACAAAAAATACTGGGGTTCTAGAAATATGATGCCCCATTTTAAAAATCGTTCCCCTGCTTCTTCATTACTCTTGATTTGGTTTTATCATGATTGTCATAATCATGTGTCTCCTGGTTGTCAGTGGCGTGGGTTTCAGCTTCATCTTCTCCTGGATTCTGATGGGCCTGCTGACCATCATCTTCCTGGTGGGTGGCAACATGGAGAAGCTCATCTGCGAGCCGTTTCACACCAAGGAACTCTTTAAGGCCAGTGCTCAAGTGACCAGTGATTACGATATTTCAACACTATTAAATTTGATTGGTTGTCACCATTCACTCCCCTTACTGCTTCCCAACCCATCTCCAGGTGGTGGACGCTCCATACCTGGTGAATCCTGAGTGGAGGAACTTCATCCCGGGGTACTTGTACAACGATTCAGAGCTCGATCTCACGGCAGAGAGCTTGTACAGGTGAAAATACGAAGTGTTGATTTTCAAAAATATATACTTCTACATACACGTGACTTAACCAGAAATGACTTTCTCCTGACTTCTGATTAGTAATATTTCCTGCATTTGTCTGGTACACTATAATGTGACCAGTCGAGGGTTTTTGTTAACACCAGAGGAGGGGGAGTAACAGCGTTTTGTTTTGTTTTTGCTATGGAGCTGTGTGAGATCATTCCTTGTTTTCCAAACATGTTGAGCTCCATTGTGTCCATTTAAAGCCACATATACATGACGTAGCGGTGTAAACCTGAAGTCAGATTTACACTGTGCAGACTTCATGCATCAGTGGCTAGAATAAACTTCCTGTCAGGAGGCTAAAGTGTGTATTAGACACTTCCTGTTGTGTTCACTGGGTGGCAGCAAATGCTTTGACTAATAGTCCCCTATGTGTGTGTGTCCTGCAGCACTTGCAAAGAAAACAAAGGCATCTACTCCGCCCTGCGCCTGGACAAAGTTTTTAATGTATCATCTTTCCTCAACACCACAATGGTCAGTGAATGCAACATGGCTTCTTACTACTCTGCTATACAGCTGTTTTTTTTTAATTGATTTGTGAATCATATCACTATAAACACATGTGGCCTGGGGGCATTGCTTTAATGTGAGAATGATAATGGTAATAATAAGTGAAAATTAATAATAATTGATGATATCTGATACTACTACAAATAATCATGAAGTACCTCCTTTCAAGGGATACAAGATATAGATAGTTTTTAGAATTTAATATTTTGTAATTTGTTGTACTAATTTAGTAGTAGTAGAAACTCTAGTAAAAGCAGGAAAAAACATTTCACATTTTGTTGTATTGTTGAATTTGTAAAATAAATATATATATATATATATATATATGAATGAATACAAAAAAATATGTTAAATCTGAAAACATATGCAAATGTGCCATTCAAATTCCGAAAGCATTTAATAGGGCATTAAAATACAAATATTTATTTTCTGATAATTTGTGCTATTGTACCAGACGATTCAGCTTGAAATTATGCCCTGAAGACGTGTGGATGGGAAAACAACACATTTTCATTTTTTAAATGTTTATATTCACAATTATCAGATTTTTGATTTTCAACTTGTAGCTCGTTGAAAGTGTGCCCAATAAAGTTAGTTCCACAATTTGTTTGTCTAACGTATTTATTTTATACTCTCCCAAAAAGCTGTATGCCCCTTCTACAGCTTAGTAAATAAAACATTTCCGCTTTTTTTGTGATGGGCTTGTTTTCTCTGTTGACAGTTCACAGCGGACATGGTAACCCTTTTGAGCAGCGTGAAGATTGACCTGAGAGGGATCATCTTGCTGGAAGCGGAGAGCAAGCAGAACCTTCTGGATTTCTCAGAAGCGGGTCTGTCGGAAATAAACTACGCAGATTACCTGGAAGAGGTGACGCATTACTTTCAAAATGAGATTCATAGCTTTTCTAATGGACAAAAATTCTGTGCACATTCCTCGAATTGATCTTCAAATTAAATTTTGTGTGAATGAAGTGTAACTAAATCGTATAAATGTGGTTTCTCTCCCGCAGGTCAACAAAGGCGTCACAGTGGTGGACCTGCTCTCATTTGCCAAAGAGCTAGAAGCTCAGACAGACCTGATGGTATTTAACACCCCGCTCGGTTTGTCCGTTTCGTTCAATTATTCATGTTGAATTACGTCTCCGCTGGAGCATCTCTGCCTGGCCTAGTAGGGCTTTGCATGAAATCAACAATTACTACTTGTATACAGTTGTGAGACAAACAAACAAAATACTTGATGAATTGAAAATTGTTTGCTGTTTACAGCGGAAGCAGTTATTCATAGCCAAATGCAACAACAGATAATGACATTAGACTCAATCACCATTTAGTATAACAATGCAAAATATGCGGCGATCCGATGGCGCCATATTACCAACACTGTAATATCTAACAAGGTATGTATGTTTTTTGCGTGTGATCCAGCCTCGAGGTCCTCTGCAAACGTCTCTGAAAGGTCACGCGGGCACCGTGCGACAGATCCACAGCCACCAGGTGGTCCCCATGCAGCAGGCCATGGTAGGTCTCCCACTAAAGCCACGCCCATTTGCCATCGCCATTTGCAGCCCCTCCCTTCTTTATTTAGTTATGTTGACATTTCACATTTTAAATGAGCTGTTGGGCTTTTTAAGAAGACACACTATCTGTTTCAATGTACTTCTTTATGCTTGTTTTCTATTTTCAAGAAATATGTTAGAGCCAGGGTAAGCAAGCACATGGGTGTGTTCATCATGTGTTTTTGTCATTTTGTCACTTTGTGCAATGTAAAAGCGTTGTTTGCAACAAGTGGTGCAGGTAGCATGTCATTTCTTTTGGTTTACTCGGTTACACACTTGTTTGTGTATTTTCTGTGCTTGGCGGAGGTCATACAAGCGATTCTGAACTGCACTACTTGGTGTAAAACTGGTTACTAGAGTGGTTTGTGTTTTTCTGATGGCACACCTGAAAAAATGTATCTCATTTTAAAGGATACAATCACAATGTGGGTTTCGCGTGTGTGTCTGCGTGTGTGTTTTTATGCTTGTGTGTGTGTCTTGGTGTAAATCCTTCGAAGCAGTGACTCCCATCCACAACCATTTCAATTTTAATCGGTCAGAAAACTCTAGTTTACAACATATCTCAAATCTTCTCAATATCTTATTGAGGAATTCACAGGACCACACTTAACTAAGCTGTTTTTGCTTAAAAAATAAGAAAAAAGGAAAGAAGCGATCAGTCAAGTCACTCATTAGAAGAGGGTAGCACTTGGTTGGGACACACTGCTTTAAAGTGTAGTATTGAACGTCTTTGTGTCCAAAATAGACACAAGTATCCTTTGTCAATCAGCGGTTTGACATTTTGCTTTCCTCCTCTTTGAAAGTGAAGGTCACTTATTTTATTTATGTCACAGCCACCTTATTTCCTCAACTAGTGGCCGTTGCCTCAATTAGTCGCAAGGACCATCATAAATTTGATCTTTTCCACATGCATCCATTTTTACATAGCGCATGTCCTCATCAGTTTACCAATCAAACCAATCGTTATCCGACTGGATAAGCGGTATAGAAAATGGATGCTCAACTTTTAAGAGGGCTCTTTTCATTCTGAATCCTTCTGCATGTATGCTGTGACATATCACAAATATGGTCACTCTTGATCGTTTTTGCTGACTCATCATATGACTCTATGATTGTCCATTCTTCTTTGTTTCCCTTGAAGAGCTCCCTTAACCAGAACATGAGGTTCCTGGAGAGAACGGCCTCAGACCTGCCAGTAAGTCAGCTAGCTAAACACCCAGCCAAATTCAAAAAAGATGTCCGATAGCCCCACAGAAATGGGCAAAAAGTCAAACATGAGAATCTCTCGCCTCTCAATTTGTTTCTTGTCTACAGAACAAAGTCTTAGCTATACTAGACGCCATCAACGCAACCCAGTATCTCATTTCCCAGAATGCAACGCATCTTATTAATCAGGTAACAACACGAGTCCCATTACAGACATGATATTCCATATTAATGTCATTTCTAATTTCAAACAAATGTTTTCCCCTTCAGGAGAGCACAAAATACGCATCAACTATTGTGGGTTACTTCCATCAATACATAGAGTGGGTCAAGACATCAGTAAGTCATAAGACTGTGATAGCACATTGATAATATGTAATTACATTACTACTGTTTATATGCAATACACTGTTCTGTTTATGTGTCACCTTGATGCAGCTGGCAATGGAGGTGGCGCCATGCAAGCCTTTCAGCAATGTGCTGGACACAGCGGAAATTTTTACCTGCAGCTTCCTGGTGGACTCTATGGTAAATATACATGCATACATGCAATACGTGTGTTTTCAAATGAGATACTAGTGAATATATAGTTGCAAAAAAAAAAATAATAATAAAATTCCTAGAGTGTAGGTTAGATTATAGTTTTAAGGAGTGCAATTTAAAAAAAAAATGTTTAATAAATCTGGAGATTACAAAAGGTATATATGACTAGATTTTCAAATTACATTAGAACATAAATAGCTGACCTGGGATGTGGCCATTTTAAAACTTTGTGAAAATTTTGGTGTGTGAAAACCTGAATTTGCCAATTTTCAAATGTTTTGTGGGGCTGTCAAAATTAATTCTTCTAAAATGAGATACAAATATCACGGTTTCTTAAAGTTGTGCCACAGAAAACGTGAGTGAGTGTGGAAAAAAAAAATTAAGTGTCAATTGTGGGGGCTAAAATTTAATATGGCTTTTTTTTCATTTGAGGGGCTGAAAATGAATATGCTTTTCCTTTTAAATGAGATGATAAAAGGTTTCATAGTCATGTAGGTCTATCTCATCAAATTTTCTGCAAAAAAGAAATAATTGAAAATGTTCCCACTCCCACATCTAAATGAAATTTAATTGCAGATACTAATAAATGTTTTTTTGCAGAATGTGTTCTGGATGGGTCTGGGCTGCAGTACGCTCTTCCTCATCCCAAGCATCGTGTTTGCTGTCAAGCTGGCCAAGTTCTACCGCAGGATGGACACGGAGGACGTTTATGACGAGTAGGTGTTTTTGCTGCCTTTTTGTTATTTGTTTTTGTAACCCGTACCTCCTAGTAAAAATACGTATTCGAAATGCTTACTGTTTGACTGCTAGTTCCTCTTTAACCCTCCTGTTAGGTTTGTTTTCTAGATATGTTAAATGTGACTCGCAAGTTTAACGATCCTAATCAGGGATGGACAACTCCTACGACCACACTTGGAGGGGCCCCTTGATGAAAATAAATAAATAAATATAGTATTATACTATAAACGTTTCCTCTGCTACCAACACCCAACTCATATTCACAGATTTTTTTCCCCCAGTATTTTTTTCAAATGATTTGTCTTTTAACCTAAGATGACTTTTGTTGAGCGAAACGGCCTTGAACTCGCCAGTCCAGAATTAGATAGTTTCCCAAAATCTTTAAACTAAGGGCTTAATTCGACCAGCGAAATAACAGGAGGGTTACAACTGCTGCTTTCCGGCAATAGTTTGAGAAGGAAATTAGATTGATGTTTTGTTTTCAAGCTTCTTTTGTCCAACCCTAACGCTTTCTTCCTGCTTTTATTTCTTCCTTCCACATAGTTCCTCCGTTTCCGGGACTTGGCATTTTACTTTGTGATAACCATTTCTACTATTTCCATCATCCGGCTCATCCTTCATCCTCTCTTTTTGCTTTTGACATCTCCTCCTCTTCCTCTTGGCACTCTGCACTTTACAAAGATAGTCTGACTTGGAAGGCATGTTCCTTTTGTAAACGGGAGGAGGGAGAAGGCTACTTCCTGGTGCAGTCCATATAACATTTGTTTATGTTTTGCCATGAATCACCCATTTCTGCTTTTAACTATTGAAGAGTTTACAACTACTAATTGTCGGTGCTGGTTTTTGGGGTGTCCCTCGTCTTTCCCTAAAGGGCTCTTGCAATTGTGACCTTACAAAAGCTTAAATGCGCATTGCTGTAAATAATACAAAAGAAAATGGTGCCCCCATTGACAGGGATCACAAGCATGCCACATGTTTCATCGCACATCTTTCATGCTTTTGTTTGTATGCAATATTTTGTTTTCAGTATGGGAAGTGGTAATAATGGTTATCATAGCGAGCCCCCACAAGGCATCCTAAACCCCCCCGTGACCAGGTAAATACGCTCGTTGGTAGTCCAATGCATGCAATATGGTGGCGGTAGCATGCGCACGCACATTTGCACTCAACACGCTTAACTTTTTCTCAGTAGACTGTACGGTGCATTTAGCTTATTATTTTTTCCATGGTTTCAATTGAATGGCAAAAAGCACATAGCACTATTCAGAGCTTGTATTCATTCACCTGCCTTCATTTTGACTTTTGAGGGAATCAAAGGCTCTCGTACCAACTTAAAGCAGATGACGGCTGTTGATTTTAGCGGGAATTCAAGTGACAGTGTAAAGCTGCATAGTCACACATTTATGTATTTGGATTAGTTTTGTTTTTTGAGTATGCAGTGTTTTCCAGATCTTGGAATTTTCGGTCTTATGCTCATTTTGTGAAGCAATCAAAGGCAGTGCATAACTGCCAATGGGAAGAAAACATGAACATAACATAAAATAGTGCTCTAAGGAATTCTTGTAATTCTGGCCTTCACTTTTGGTTGCTGCTGAATGTTCTTCAGTGTTTGCGAGGTGGCAGAGCTGCAACACGATGTCATCAAATCATTGTTTCCTCTTGTTTAGAGTCAGCCAAAATCCAATGAATGTGCACCTGATCCTTTTGTTCCCAGAGAGGCAAGCATGGCAAAACGCTTGGGATTGTGCTTCTTTTCTTTTCCTTTTTAATTTCACCTCAGAAATTAATAAATAACTGCATGGTTTTTTTTGTTTTTTTTTTAATACTCAACGATTGAATATGAGCCCCGAAATTCAGGCAGAGAGCAAAACATGTAATGTCTCTTAATGGCCACAATTCATCATAAGAGAGGCAGGGTTTGTAGATGAAAACATGTGTGAAATTAAAAAGTTCTTATAAGCAGCGCTTTTTTTGTATTACAACACTTTGAAAGGGAAAATAAAAAGAAAGTAGAGTGTTTTTCAGTGCCAGTGCTTAATTGGGTGACGCATGCCTTTTCATGTTTTGCTCTCTGGCCTAATGATCGCCTTGTTTATTCCCAAAATATGTTTTTTTAATTATTATTTTTTTTATTTCTGTGTATGGTCGTTAATGTTGTTGTTCCTGTGCTAGCATCCCAACGTACGATACCATGAACAGGTTCCCACGGGCCTCGGCTCCTCCGAGGCACATCGACTGGTGACCGAGAGCCCACATTTTCTTGTGGCTCCCGACAGGTACTTTTTTTGCTATGTCTGATAGCATTTTTGGGCTCAAAGAACATCTTCTTACAACCTGGATCAGTCTTTTTGTCAATTGAGTTCTTTCACTAAAAATATGAAATAATTCATTCATTGATGGCGATAGACGTTAAAAATCCATTCTTACTGGGGCAGTAGTGACTGATTTAATAACATTTCTTTTTTCCGCTCAAGTATGACGTTATGTCTCGTAAGATTGAGTTCATCCCAACAGTGTTTTTCCCTGTAGTATGTGATCTACTTTATTATTCTCTCAACATTTTGACTTTTACGTCATGCTCTGACAATATTGAAGTAATGTTTGAAATGCTTTAACTTAATTGTCATTTATCTACAAAACAATCCAACATTATACGTGCGAATTTCCTTGTAATGAGACAACCTGCAAAATTACAACTTTTTTATGTCCAAATTTGACACAAATTCTCACAAAATCGTATTTTTGCGGCGTAATTGTCGACCTGACTTTTTATTTTGTAAAATTATAGCTATGTTCAACCTTATGCTACTAACGTTTCTGTTAAATGTAAAAATATGACTTTTCTTGTGACGTTCTTGACTTTTTTTTTAAAAAAAAAGTTTTTCTTTTTCGTAATAAAAGAATACTCTGGGAGCATTACATTTTTTGGTCATTTTATTTTATTATACCCGCCTCTAATCATCCTTTTCTATGCAATTAATCCTCCTATCTCTCTTTCTTCAAACTAACCTAACATTTTTTAGGCTGTCTTCTCTTGCAAGTGACATTATGGTGAGAATCATAATCATGTCTTGATTTTTTTTTTTTTTTTTATGTAAACGCTGCATGAGGACATTTCTTTATTTCTTTCTGTCTTTCTTTTGTCTTGCATGAATCCTATTTCATATAACTTGATGTTGTGTCGTGAGTTCCATCGAGCCAGGGGGGCCATTTTACATGACCAATATGGAAATGTCCTATTGAATTAAACATACACACACACACACTCACACTCCATAAATGATGCATATGACTCAGTGAGCCCTCGTATCATTTAACATCGTAAAGATAAATGAGAACACATCCGCGTGCAGCCAAACGATCGTGTTTTTATGTTTATGCATTGAATTTTGGACTGCAATGAAGAAGCAGTACCAAGAGAAATACAGCTCTAGCCTTCACAAAACCGCAGTATTAAACAGACTTTGCTGCAGATGTGTACTGCAAATTTTGCCTTTTCCCATGTTAGATCATTTTTTGTGGCATTATGACTTTTTTGTAAAGGAGCTTTTTTTTTTTTCATAAAACCAATATTTTCTTCAAACACTACCTATAACCATGTTCTATAGAAAGTAGAACTTGTTTTTTCTGATTTCTGATTTGACGTCCGCCTCACAGTTCGGAGGGTGCGAGTTCAATTCCACCTCCGGCCTTCCCTGAGCGGATTTTACATGTTCTCCCCGTGCCTGCGTGGGTTTCCTCCTAAAAACATGCTTGCTAGGTCGATTGAGAACTCCAAATTGCCTGTAGGTGTGAGTGCAAGTGAAGATGATTGTTCATCTCTGTCCCCTGCGATTGTCTGGCAACCAATTCAGGTTGTCCCCCGCCTACTTCCGGATGACCGCTGGGATAGGCTCCACCACAATCACGACCCCCATGGGAACAAGCGTTACAGATGATGGATGGATGGATGAATAATTTTTTTCTGATTTTCCTTTCTATTTTCTAATTGTTAATCTTTTTTTTTGTCATTTCCAACCTGTGTTGACTAATATTCTTGTGATACCTGTTTTTCATTAATACAAGGAAAGACTATTAGCTTGTAGCTGTCCAAATATAGAGTGACATGTTTTTCCCAAGGCTAATAGCAGATTAAAGGCTAAACGAAATCCTCACTGAGGCTGCGAGGAATCATCTTTTTTTTTTCTCCTTTTCTAACACTTTACAGTTGAGCTACTCTACTCTCCCAAATTTCATGAGCAAATATTGATGCACATTTGAAACATGATGCCCAAGTATAATTCTCTCATGTTTATCTTGCAGCTGCCATGACCTTCACTGGAACTAAAAAAAGAAAAGAAAAAAGGTGAGTTGTCTGCACTTTGTCTTTTTTATTTTTTGAGATAGATTCATTGAACATTCAATTGTTTGGATTGATATTAGGTAATAAAACCTTCAGTGGCTGCACTGTTCACGCAGCCATTTAACAAGTTTTGCAGGATATGCGCAATTTAGGAGAAAGTTTCTCAATTAAATCTTTTGCAAGCCATTTCTTTTCAGGGCAATAATGTAAAATGAGATCAAAATGATTTTGAATTTAAACATGGGTGGCATCATTTATTCCTGATCTTTTGCTATTCATGGCAAGCTTAGTCTGTATTTACTGTTCTACAAACATTCATGTAAAGTTTTTGACGTCTAGAAAAATATGACTTAGTTCTTGTTTTTTGTATTTTTAATGTTGTTTGTACTTGTAAGACACTGAAGTAAACTATTCTCAAAAACAGAATTTTCGTGTCACAATGAAGAACTTTCTGAGCACTTTGAGAGTGTCATTATCACCCTTCCTGCTAGACATCAATGGGTTGCCACCGAACTGCTTACATTTCTGAGAACCCAAAAATCCAAAAGGGACTGCAACATTTTCTTGAGGACAACAACAGTGGCTAAGTAGCCATGGGAAGGTAACGACACATTGATTGATAAAGGACCTGCTAATGTTTGCTTCCTTGTTTTTGAGGACGACAGAAAAAGTTATGTTTGCAGCATGTTGGTTTCAACAAGATGAAAAAAAAAAAATAGACCAACTGGAGCTAGCATGACTTTTAAATGTTTACAATAATACACAAAGTAACGTGATCCTTGTGGATCTTGGGGCTCATTTGCAAAAAGACTGGTTGCCTTTCATGTTGGCATTTGCGGCTTTTTAAAGGGACCGTTTGTCCTGCTATGTGCTTACGCCATTTTCAAGGTTTATGAACTTTGCCAGAATACTTTTAGAGGAGCCCTTTTTTTTTTGCTAGAGCTGTATGCTCAATTTATTCTGCTGCAAATATTACCCCACTCTCCACGATGAAATTTGACTTCACACTCAACCGATGTTGATGAAATTGTTTTTTTTGTCTTCATTTTATTTGTTGCGATAGATTCATTGGATGAGCACAACGTGTTTCAAACCTGTTTCAACACAGTTATACTGTTTTATTCAGATTGTGTTCAAATTTTGCACCTTCGTAACAGTACTTGAGCTCGCCACATGGACCAAAAAACTATCAATTTCTTCAGTTCACAAAGATATGTAAACCATTCAAAAGCAAGTCAGCAGTTTTATTTCGGTGCGTTTAAACTTCCCTCCGAGGTCTTTTCCTTGCATTTACTTAAGAAAACAGAGTAGAGTTGAACCAAAGAGTGACTTTTCCTGTGTAAAATCAAACATGACTAATTAGATGTCAATATTGAAAAAATATGTGGCTGTGTAAAGAAAAACACGGAAGCTTTTTTTATGTTAGTAGATCAATGTCCAACCCCTCCAATAAACCTCAGCATCTGTTTTATTGATGACTCAAATGGAGAACAATCACAGATAAACAATCAGTACACACACAAATCAATCAAAAGACAAAATGTGTCCCTTATGACTATTTTTGAGAAATTACTTTCTTTTCAAATTTATTTGCTTTATTATTTTGTCAACATGTATGTGTTTTGGTGAATTAACATTTAACGACAAAGAGGTGACATATTATTCTCAAGCCAAATTTATGTTTTTGCCGTACAGTCGATCTCAGGATTATCCCACTAATATTTTTTTCTAGTTATCCATTCTTTGTAATTATTACTCCATGGATACATTTAACTAATAGTGAGCTGGAACAACAGAATGTATTCCACTTTGTTTTTCTTCATTTTGTACATTGGACGCTAACGCTAACATGTCTTGCTGACTCATCACTTATATATGTACAGGCTAGTTGCTGTTAGTGTTTAAATAAAACGAAAACTTCGGTTGAATAATCAATCCATCCATCCATCCATCCATTTTCTGTACCGCTGTATCCCCACGGGGGTCGCGGGCTTGCTGGAGCCTATCCCAGCTGTCATCGGGCAGTAGGCGGGGGACACCCTGAACCGGTTGCCAGCCAATTGCAGGGCACACAGAGACGAACAACCGGTTGAATAATAATAATACTAATTCCCCACAATATTTGTCGATACAGCAACAGAGCAAACACAAACATATCCCTGGGTAACTTTTACTGAGAAAGGAATTTAAAAGGCTTTTAGATATGTGTTTGCTAATTTTGTGGCTTAGGAATTTGGTTCTAGCAAAAGAGACAGGATCCAATTTGTAGGAGATCGACTCTTCTTTCTTCAATCTGTAAACAGTGAATAAAGTTTTTCTTTCAGCTTGTAATTATTGTTGAGTCTTTTCTTTGACAAGATTTTCTTCAAAAATTGTTGTACCATGATTTTCTTAAAAAAAAAATATATATATATATATCCATATATTTCCATGTATAATGCGCACCCCAGATTTTAGGACAATAAATTAGTTAAATTTTGCGCATTATACATGGAAAAAAACGGGAGTAAAGAAAAAAAAACGGTGATTAGCCGTGTGGGTGGATTCAAACGTTTAGGTCCACCCCGCATTGCGCTCCGCCTCAAATTGCACTCTGGAGCCAGGACTATTCAGCCTGCCTTGGTCATCATCAGCCTTTGAACTGGTGCGGCTCCGGACCCAAATCGGCTGAATCGGCTAAATACGTTCAACATTGAGCTATCAAGTTAAACTGGGACTAAAAT
This sequence comes from Syngnathus typhle, assembly GCF_033458585.1. Taxonomy (NCBI): domain Eukaryota; kingdom Metazoa; phylum Chordata; class Actinopteri; order Syngnathiformes; family Syngnathidae; genus Syngnathus; species Syngnathus typhle. Next base: position 19,172,925 of record NC_083738.1, on the reverse strand, counting down.
AGTGAGTAAACTCACAAATGCACGTACCGAACTAATATTTAGCTTATAGCTGAAAGTAAATAGTATGTGTATACTCCATATAGTTTCATAGACTGAAAGAAGTTTGTCCAATAAGTGTATGTGTGTATATTTTTTTCTATACATTTTTTTTGCTTCAATTAAAAGCTAGTTGCCTATCCCTGAGCTAGAACCACAATGGTTTTTGAGTGACAGTCTTAAGCTCCCTGTAATTAAAAAGAACTTGAGATTTTGACAGCACAGGCACACCTGAAGTGATGTTGTGTAAGTACAAATGTTTGCTTACAGCAAATGTTTAATAAGAACTAGAAAGGTCTTAAGTTGATGAGTGCCTTTCTTCATTTTTTGAAAGAAATGCAAGTAAAGTTTTTGCGCCATTGCCAAAGATGAACTGATTTATTACGTTTTAACCTGCACCCCGTTTTCACTATTATAACAAAAAAAATAATGTTGAGCCTGCTTCACACAAAAAAACTAGATCATAGAATAACAAATGAAGCGTGCCATTTGTTTGATCACACAAACAAGCTAACCAAGTGTTGACCTGTGACAGACTAGTCAGCGTTGACGCTCCACGTAGTTATCCAGAGTGAAGCCATGGCCAAAAACATGTCTCTGCTGTGGTGCTCCGGGTCTCCTCCGTGCTGGATGGTGATGATCGCTCTCGCGGAGAAGAACCTGCATGGATACCACCAGAAAAGGCTCTCCCTCACCAATATGGCACACAGAACCCCAGAGCTCATGGCAATTAACCCCAGAGGACAAGTAAGTTCATTATATCGACCTAAAAAGAAATGCATTTTTAATGCACATTAATAAAAGTACAACAACATGAGTACGGGCAACTGGAGACTCAGAAAATTGCATATTTCAGTTTAAAGAGGGATCAGACTATATATGTTCACCGAATTTCAACGGGAACCTGCCTTGTTTGCTTGAAGACGTTAGGGTGAAATTACTCAAACGAAGCTGTTAAAATTACAGTGCATTGTGGTCTTATCCTAAAATGTCACTTGAAACTGTGTACAGTGTATACTTTAAAAGTCTTATGTTTGCTCTAGGTTCCTGCCTTCAGACATGGAGAGCGAATATTGAACGAGTCCTTAAGCGCCTGCTTGTACCTGGAGGTAAATGTTTTGCACGCAAGTCAACAAATTTGAGACTGTTGGCATGGGCCAACATGGGCTGGTCCTTTTAATCACAGTACCAGTTCAAGGAGCAAGGAAATAAGCTGATCCCGTCCTGCCCTGCGGAGCAGGCCATGATGTATCAGCGCATGATGGAAGGCACCGTACTCTTTCAGAAGTCAAGTAGGCTAGTTTTTGTTTGTGACATCTGCCAGACTTGATTCTATTTACGGTACATTTCATCCTCTATGGAGCTGGGACTCAAATTCTCACATCCTAACATGATTCTACAGTAGCCATAATCCACCACTCATCCAAGGTACCTAAAAAAGAGGAATGTGACTCTGCAATGGGAGAAATCCACGAGGTGTTACGCGAAGAGGTCAAGCTGTGGGAAAGATATAGGAAGGAGGTGAAGATGAACACTGCTCATCTCGCTTTGCCGGTTTGTGCGTGGTATGACGGCCCTGTGCCTCCGCTAACGACTGTTGCGTCTGTGGTCTTCTCCTAGCAGATGGCATTGGTCTCTGTCTGTTTTCCATATTGGGCTCTGCCTATTTTGGTCTTTCTCCAGGGAGGTACTTTGTAGGTGGCTGTGTGCATTTGCTGGCGATGGTAGCGTCTGTGCACCTTCTCCCAGCTGGGTAGTGTGTGGCTTTATGTCGTATTGGCTACCGCAGGCGTGTTTTACGGGTGCTTTGCCTTGATGTGCCTCTGCTAGCGTCAGTTCCATCCGCGCCTCGAGCGGTCAATCGGGACTGAGTACTTACTGTACATATGTATGTAACAATTATTGTCTCTTGCAGTCAACAGGACCTTTCATGTCAGGAAAGACATTTTCCTTGTCTGATGTATCTGTTTTTCCATCTATTGCCTTTCTCTTCTATTATAGGTAAGTATGTCAACGATTGGCCAGGTAAAATTGAGAAACACGTTTTTTCAATTTTCTATTCATTTTCCAGATTGTCTACAGAGCGTTATCCGAAAGTGGCAGAATATTACAACCTGTTAAAGGAACGTACAAGCATCAAAAACACCTGGCCTCCTCACTGGCAGTTCAACCCCACAGGAAGAGCCTTAATGAAAGCAATCTGAGTGACACTGAGGACCACTGATTTTGAGCAACAACATTGTAATCATTGGGCTGGAAAATTCAATAAAACTGACAACTAAACGCCAGTTACGATTTTTGGTTGGTCGATCTCTCTCTCGCTCGCTCTAGTACCCATTTTAAAACCTCCATGTTCTGAAACCCTAACTTGTACTTGACAACAACAAAATAATCTCACAAGCACACACAACAAACTTTTATTAATTCCCCCCCTCCAAGTCAAACAATAGCACACGCAACAAGCTTTTATCACGGTTTCCCCCCTCCAAATCAAACAATAGCGCACACAACAAACTTTTATTAACTTTTTCTCCCTCTAAGTCAGACAATAGCCAATTTAGTGAATGTGTGTGGGGAAGTAATCAGGAGTGTTTTCTTTGTGTTTTGTTGATGATTTTGTTTTTGTGGTCAGGTAGCCAGCTCGGCTCAGTCTCTGGAGCCACAAAGGTACAGCAAACACTTCCGGTAGGCGCCTGTTGTGTCCTCCTACACATGCACACATGGATGCACGGGCGCACAAACACACGCAAACATACAATTTTAGTCAAAATGTTTACCTAGGAATTGGCTAAACCTGTAAACAAACATTTTGGGTTGTTCTGACTTTTGTCACCAGAACCCTGACTTGAAACTGGAAACCCTCATTTGAAACACCAACCCAGTTTTAAAACCATAATTTCAAGACCCTAATCTCAAACCCTAAACGTGGTTTGAAACCCCAATTTAAAACTATTATCCCATCAAACAGCCACAATATCGCTCCTACTTAATGTTGTGCAGTGGTATTCGATGCCTTAAACTTGTCTTAAACCCTAACTTGAGTTTTTTTGCAATGTGGGAGGAAACTGGAGTACCTGAGAGTGAAAAAACTCCACACAGAAGAAGATAATGGAACGAAGGCTCCAGGCTGTGAGGTGGCCATACGAACCACTTTCGGCCGTGCTGCCACACACAAATATATTTGCTGCTTGAAAAGCATAACATCAGCAAGGATGTGATAAGCCCGCCGACTTTGCTGATGGATGTTCCGCTCGACGGATTACGTTGGGCTCCTCCATGTTTGAAAAGAATCAGCTCATCCTCAGAGCAAAGTGTTTACGCAAATTGCATCTCTCTGTCTCTTCTTCTCTCTCTCTGACTCGCTCTCTGACTCTCTCTTGCAATCTGTGTCTGTGAGTGCGTGCGTGTGTTTCCATCTTTAACCTAAGCAGAGCTGCTGAAGAGGAATGTTTGTCATCACTCTGCTTTTATGGACTTATCTACAGGATATATATGGGCTTGTTTATAGAAATGGATATGCTCACAGTATATGCTGTCTGGACTTATTTGGACCAATTGTACCAAATAGAAATCTTCATTTGAAACCTTAACCTGAAACCATAACCCTGCCTTGGAACCATAAATTAAGTATAAAATTATAATAAAAATTATTTAAAAAAATATAAAAAATAATAATATAACAATGAAAACCCTAAATTGAAAACTCAACCCTGGCTTGGTGTGTGCATGTGTATGTGTGTGTGTGTGTGTATATAATATTTCACAAGATATGTATAGTTCAAGAAGCATACCGTACCTGAATAGTGTTGTAGAGCGAGGCTCTATACTTTTCCTTGAAACAGGCTACGATGTCTAACATGTCTTCCTCGCTCCTGGACACCAGGACTCTCATCAGGGTGTCGTCATCCGTCCCGGCACGCTGCAGAAAATACAAACACACACACATTTAGAAAATCGAGAGCGATCAATCAATCTCCATCTATCCATCTATCCATCTATCTATCTATCTATCTATCTATCTATCTGTCTATCTGTCTGTCTGCCTGCCTGTCTGTCTAATCCAGTGTTTCCCAACCTTTTTTCATTCACGGCACACCTTTTCATTGGAAAAAATCTCAAGGCACACCACCAACAAAAATCTGTTCAGTGTTACACCAGCTTCTATATTGAAATCAGTTATATTACAACAAAAGACGTAAAGTTATATTCTTATATATGTATGGAGAGTTATATAACAACGTAACATACATACGTATATATATACGCAGGGTATATATACACGCAGGTGCACTTAACGAGGGAATCACACGGACTCTCTACCCTATGGAAACCTCACTTACAATGCATGGAATCTATATGGTTTTATGGAGCAGCTCACAAGCACATTATGGTTATATGGGGTAGCACACGAGCAACTGTGTTGCAAATTTTTCTATGATAAAATATTATATTTGAACCCAGGTCACTGGGTTGAGAGTGCAGAGCACTAACCACTACACTATGGAACCCTCACTTACAATGCATGGAATCTATATGGTTTTATGGAACAGCTCACAAGCACATTATGGTTATATGGGGTAGCACACGAGTAACTGTGTTGCAAATTTTTCTATGATAAAACATATAAGGTTTCACTGGGATTTGAACCCTGGTTGCAGGGGCGAGAGCCCAGGGTACTAACCACTACACTATGGACCCTTACTCCGGTAATTTTGGCGATCCTGTTTACAATGGGCTCGGTATTTAATGTTGGACAACCCCTGTCCCCCCCCAAGTAAATGTGTCAGTAATGAAATTGAGCTAAATTCCCGAGTGTTGGGTTATCTGTCCACTGAAAGTAGCATGGGGAACACGTCCTCCAATCAATCCATTCAGCTGGAATTGCTTTGCTGCGCAATTACGTGGGGGAAAAAAACAATAACATTATAGAAAGTACACACACCCTACCCTCATTGATCTGTACAGCAACTCAGCAAAAAAAGAGGGAATGCTGCGGGTGCATTTCACTGTCGAGGAAAACAAATATTTTAGTGAGTCAATCAAACGTCATTAATATTAATGATGAAAATTGTCATACCGACAGCCAGCAGCAAGTTCTCCAAATTTCCCGTGGTCTCGCCTTCAATGCTGTTCTCGATGTCTGAACCGCACAGTTTCTTGTAGGCGTCAAACACTGTACGTACAAACACATTTTTACAATAGTTATCCAGCTTCATCTGTGATGTACAAATACCATATCCAAGATGTCCTAGGTATGTTTTAATAGCATCTCTACCATCGCTTTCTGTAGGCATGAAAAGCAGGGTTCAAGAGGATTTCCCTTTCAGTATGAATGAAGTTATTTTACAAAGATAATAATGCGATTCCAAGTTAAACATTGAGCCGTCATTCCATAAATCTGCTCTCACCTTTACAGAGATGTTCTAGGCTTCTATTTCCAAGAATGTTGATGAATTTCTCCTCATCTGTGCCAAACTTGCCCTCGCCCGCTGCATACAAGTCCTGTGGTCATGGTAAACCAGCTTTGGTGATTACAACTTCTGAGTTATTAATGACAAAGCAGCAGGTGTTGCTGAGGCCCTATCGCAATTGCGCTCATTAGTATTCTTCATGCAAATTCATTAAAAAAAAATCCCCAGTATTTTGTAAAAAATTAAAATTGCGGAGAGTAGTTCAGTAGCCCATCACTGTGTTAGATAATTCTCAAAAATTGGTATTAATGTTTGAAATCATTGTAGACTAAACACATTGGGCTAAGCACACATTTCCTCACTACATTTACTTTTTCCTCTCCATTCCACGGAAAGACAATTTCCACAGTGCGAATGTTCCAGCCACATAAGAACAACATTTCCCAGGACACCGTGCTTCTGCGAGCCTGCCAGCAACACCTTGTACAATAGCCTGTCTTGTGTGTGTGTGTGTGTGTGTATGTGTGTGTGTGTGTGTGCGTACGTGGGTGCGTAGGGAATACAGATAATGATCATTTTTGCTTCCTACCTTTGCATCTTTGCTGATGTTTGGTTCTTTGACTCCCTCCTCTCGCCTTCCCTTTTTGGCACAACCACAGACAAGCAACAAGCATCATAAAATACGTAAAGTAGAAAATCTGTTAAAAACTACAACTTGATTTTATTTTAGTTTTTTTTCTTTATTTGACTTGATTTGAAAATTCCTTATTTTCTTATATTGCGACCTCACGTAAATGTGAATAAAAACGCATTTCGACCTTCACTTCTTTGAAATGTTTCAAATAGACTTTACCTGCAGAAGGATGACCAGTAGTCTCTGGTAGTATCCTGACGTGTCACTGCAGATGTCCTTCTCCAGCTTGCTGCCAAACTCTGCAAGATAAGATTATTATAATATTATATTACCGCTTTTCCCCAGGTAATTTTATCATCCTTCTTTTTCTGCATTTTCCTTTACAATGTGGCATCTTGATCCCAAGGAAACAATTTGAAATGAGTTTAGCAGCTCTATTTAGACAAGATGAGTTCTTTGTTTCCATCTATAAGCAATTACAAAGAAATGTTTAATGGAGTTCTGCTATTTGTGGAATCACTTGGTCACTTTCCATCCTGCAAATAGTTGGATTTCATTGTATTTTGAATTCTCATTACGCAACATTCAGTTTATTTTTTTGCTGGTCATGTTTCTTACATTTGTAGATCATGCCTCAGTTCAGAAAAAAAATGCCTTGAAAGTAACATGATCAATATTTTTTTTTAACTTCATCGACGGGCGTTCTGATTACTAATTACGCTTACTACATGTATGTTTGACTACTAGTGATCTTTTTTCATGCTCAGTGTTGGTTTATGTCCCATTGGCTCAATAATTCACCGCTAAGGGTGGTAAAAGCACACGGTGATCGATCCACTCACCTTTCTCGTAGACCGTAACGATATCTCGAAGGCGTTGACTGTTCCTGGAGGCCAAGATCTCAATCAACACGTCGTCATCAGTCCCGATGCCCTGCGGTGCAAGAAGAAAGAATCATCAAGAAGCTATTGGTGTGGTTTTTATGGCTCCAGCGTTATTAAAACAAAAGAAAAGGATAATAGATTTTTCGTTGGTTTCCCGTTTTGTGTGAGCGAGTCGGGTTGCCACGGCGACCTGGAACACCCTCAATCACAGCTTTTGTGTCTTTAATGAACTCTTTTCACACTCATCTCAAAGCCTCTGTTATGATGTGTCGTGTAGCTGCTTGATGCTAACCCTAGACATCCGCATCTGCCTAGAAAGTAAGCGTAGTGTAAATACCACCTATATTAGGGCTGGGCAATTTTGAATTTTAATTGCATTTTATTTTCTCTCTCAATGTGCGATATGTGATTATATAGGAATGCTGTAGAAAGTGATCATTGGAAAATGGAAAGACTTGTAGAAATCCTGAAAAACAAAGCATTGCATCTTGATAATAGCGATCATTATTTGTTGATAATTGTCAATAAAAACATCATTAAAAGTAATTTGAGCAAATGTAGGATTTCAGCAGTGTGTATGCAACTGGAATCCCTTTGCATTAATCAGGGCCCAACTAGCAGCTCTTAGCCTCAACAGTAGTACACTATAATATCTGATAACTATACATCTTGATACAAATACAACAGTGTGTAATATGCATAATATCGATTTTACATGTGGAGCTTCCTGGCAGAGTCGTAATGAGTAGTAATTTATTGTGTTTTAGCTCAATGGCAGATTATAAAAAGGCCAAATAGAACATCTTGCGCTTTTGAAAGAATGTTAATCTATTGACTGCTCATTTTCAGTGAGTGCTTTTTACTCTGAATCGATGTCAAGCATAAACAACAAAGTGTGCATATTCCCACTTGTCACTGGCACGTTTCATTAGGTGTAAATAGCCGACTGACAGCGTCAGCCCCGCTATTATTATTATGCATTTCACCATCATGAGCACAGCATTTTTTTGAAAGCTTTTTGGCAATGCACTTATTTTCACCGGCTGTTGGGTGATGAAGAACGTGATGATCACTGTGGTTGACACGCTATTGCTGGTTTGCTAAAAGAAATGCTACATTTCTTACGGCACAGATTGAACCAACACAAATTGAAAATGAAGTCATCAGTCCCCCCAAAATGTTAAAGGTAAAATCTAAATTAAATTAAATTAAAAAAAATTACCTTTGATGCATTAGTTTCTGAAAATAGAGGTAAAGTTTATGATGTCATCAAATCAGCTTTATAGTCCTCATTTATTTTGGGAGCATTTTGAAGACTTGTGTGTCATCTGTTAGCAATTGCCATTTTTTTCCCCCGCCCTAGTTCAAATTGATGACTTGAGAGTTACCTTGATGGCCTTGTGCAGCAGCATGGCGTCGTACAAGACAGGGGGGGTCATCAGGGCCACGACGAGACTCTCAAACAGACCCCCGAGCTCCGACTTGAGAGCGTTGACCAAATCCTGTAGGAACAGAACGATTGATGATGTTTTGGAAATAATTGTATTTGGATCGAACTGGATTGTGTTTTATTTGAAACATCACTAACTTAAAGGAAAAGTCACGTCAAACACTTTCTTGACAATATTATGTTCTACATATACAAGGATACCTAACAAATAAAAAAAATCAGTTTAAGAATCCAAATTTGTTTTGTTGGTTTTGTAGCATTTGTAATATCATTTTAAAAACGTAGATTTGTCCACTCTCCAAACCGCCCCAACACCTCTCCCTTCGTCGGTCCTTCGGCTTTCCATTAACCAGGTTCACCTTTCCGTAGGCGGTTTTGTACGCCTCATATATTTGCTGCCTCTGATCGTTGCTACGCGCCGCCAGCAGCATGAGGACTACATCTTCATCCGTCCCTGTAGGACAAACGACAAGAAAGAAGAAAGGTGATTAAGGTCCTAGAGAAAAACATGCAAAGGTGGTGTTGGCTTGTGAAAGTCACCAAGATTTTAGCTAGATAAAAAAAAAAGCAACAGGGGTCACTGAGAAAGAAGGACTAGAATTTGATACTCCTGCATTATAGAGTGACATCAACATAATTGATCAGTACAAATGCAGTGCAGCAGGCTTTCCCAACCTTTAAGACCAAGGCACAGTTTTTTCAATAGAAAAATCTTAGAACATATGTACCATCACAAAGTAGGTAGCTGCATTGTGAAAAAAGTGTCACTCATTGTTTCACCGTTTTTGTTTTTGAAAACAAATGTCGCAGGTAACGCTGTCAACATTTCAATCGTGATCAAAGAAGTCAAGAAATTAAGCTGGAAATTTTCTTTCTGCCCTTATTAGTCCAAACCTGTCATTCTATTTTATATTGCGTTGCTGGAATATGAGTTAAACAGTAGAATTAGCCTGTTTTTTTTTTTCCCCATTCCATGGGGCGGCCAGTTTGCCATAGTGTTGGCTCGTGAGTGAACGATTCGTTCAAAAGAACGAATGAATCACTTCCTAAAGTGATTGGTTCTTTTTTCAGTTCACATGACTTCAACCAGTAGGTGTCGGTAATGCGCATTGAAGCTGGTGCCACCTCACCGTAAAACAAAACGAAGAAGAAAATTACGTAACTTCCCGTTCACGAACAACTTGTGAATTGCATTTCCCGTTCACCAACTGAATGGAATTGAGTGAACGAGTCAGTGAGTGAGTGATTTGCATTTCTAGTTCATCGCAAGAACGGATCAGTGAGGGAACGAATCCTAACTTTCCCGTTCGCGAACAAGTTAATGGGTGAACTGCCTTCCCGTGCATCAACGGATCAGTCAGTGAGCGTGTTGCGTCTCCTGGCGTGAACTACTATGTAAGCCAGAATGTAGATTTACGAAGGAAAGAAAAAAACACTCACTGAAACACCACTTCTTTTATGCACGTTTTCTCCAAACTAACGGCTAACTTTATTGCATGAAGGGATGCGCCGTTATGGAACAACAGGGAGATTATGCTTATCTTTGGGTAATTTCGTAACACTTATAGTAGTTTTTAAATAACGTGTATGCATATATACGCCTAAATATTGTTATCTAATATATCTACTGCAATTTCACATTGGATTGCTGGTTTAAATTTTACTTTTATTTTTATCATTATTATTTTAAATAAACATTTATGTTAAAACTTGTCTGGTGTTTTATTCCTTGTTTTATAAACGGATCAGTGTGTGTTTGGGGGGGGGGGGTAGGGGGGCGATTCATTGTCGATTTGTTTGAACGAATCGTTTGGGTGAACTGATTCCAAGGAGTAAGTTCACTTAAAAGAACTGGAATGCACATCACTTGTTTGCCACTTACTGTCGACTGAAAAAGACATCACAGTTGCCAGGTCTCAGGCCACAACCAATTACAGCTCACCAGTTTTCTGATGATGAGCTGATTTTTTTTCCCGTTTTATTCACATTCCACAAGTGAAACATGAATCCGAACACTGTGTTTTGACTCTGCACACAACATTTTATTGCAAATAAAATTTGGGGTTGACTTCAACTTGTGCAAAGATTAGTCAAACATCTACTACCCAAATGTCCCATAAGAAGGGATTAATACCGTTTTATTAAAATAGGCAATTACAAAAATGTTTGGTTAGCTTCCACTCCTTGTGAATCTTTACTATTTGCTACTATTGCTGTTTTCGAAGCATCGCGTATTGCCGAACACTGACAGCAATAGCACACTAATGCTAAAAAGAGTGAGCTGAGTGGGAGAAGTAATGAGACGCATGCCTTTGAGACAATACCATTCATACAGAACATTCACACAGTGATTTGTACAGCATTTTAAAAACAAACACTCACTTCTGCTTTTTTAGCAATGCAAATAAGTCACAATGAAAATGAGAACTATTGTTTGGAATGGCGACTAAGCCAAGCGTAAGAGGTGAGCGCTTACCTAGTCCTTTCATGGCTCGGTGGAGAATCTCGGCGTCATGCTTGGCGTCAAAGTTGACAAAAGGTTGGACGCTCCCTCGATATGCCTGCAGGGAGGAAATAACATCTTTGCTATGTTCTTAAAATTGGCATATACCGTAATTTTCGGACTATAAGTCGCACCGGAGTATAAATCGCACCAGCCATAAAATGCTCAAAAAAGTAAAAAAAAAAACATATATATGTATATAAGTCGCTCCTGAGTATAAGTCGCCCCCCTCACCCAAACTATGAAAAAAATTGCGACTTATAGTCCGAAAATTACGGTACATTCTTTCTAAAACAAATCTTAGGAAGTATTATACATATACTAGATAGATAGATAGATAGATAGATAGATAGATAGATAGATAGATAGATAGATAGATGGATAGATAGATAGATAGATAGATAGATAGATAGATAGATAGATAGAGAGAGAGAGAGAGAGAGAGAGAGAGAGAGAGAGAGAGAGAGAGATAATGTGATTGAATGCTTTACACCAAAGATTTCATGACAAAGTCCAAAGGAAGAACTCACCATGTTTGTTCCTAACGATCGCACAAAGCTGAAAGAGACAAGATCAAGTTCATTTGAATCACAAGCAAAAACAAATGTAGAAAAGTCTGAAATGAATAGTCCATAAACAAAGAAGGCTCGAATGCTTCTTTGCCAAAATCTTGCAGATTAAATTGCCTAACGTGATTCTGACAAGTACATTTTGAAAGCCTAACCAACATGCTATCAGTTGCTACGCCTAATTGGGTTATGTAAAGTACTGTTCAAAGCCTAATAAGGTAGATGGAATAAAAACAATAAGAATAATCTGCAACTATTTCTCCTGCAAACATCTATCATAAACTGGTACTGTGGTTGTGGTCACAGACAAGGAGGACATTGTAAAGTCTTACCTGCCGCTGTGTGTCCGCTCTTGTTCAGGCTGCTCAGTAAGTGGCATCTGTGCAGCGAGTCGGGTGAAGAAAGCGAATCCAAGGCCAGTCCGCCTGTGGTGTCATCTTTCACCACGTCTCCATGACCTCACAGGACAGTCTTCATTCATTGTGCCACCTTAAATTAAATGGGTATGGGCACCAAGTTAAGAGAGTTATGAGAGAAGCGGCAAAAAGATGCGAGGGAGTAGCAAAACTGTTTTGACTCAGTACTTATTGTGGATATAAAAAGTCTTGACGTCCCTGTTCAAATGCCAGGTTTTTGTGAAGTAGAAAGATGAGACCATGATAAATTATTCGCCAAAGCCAGAGCACCTGTACTTTATTTCGGACTAGATAAATATCAATCATTTCAAAGCATTGGTGACTTAAAACGTATTTAAGATTTATAAAAAACATTTTTTTTTTTGAGAGGCGAAGTGTGGAACAACCAAGATGCTATCGTTGCATAAGTGTGCATACCGTCAAATAACTGGGGGTGTGGTCGTTTTTGGATGTTTAGACACACACATATTTCACATGCCTCTAACCCCAGTAAAGTTTAAATGTGCCGATAGACTTATTTACTTGTACAGGTACTGTAAATACTACAAGACTGAAGTATAAATAATTGTCTTTTAAAGAACAAAAAAATCATACTCGCTACAGAAAAAAAAATCTGTCTGTATGATGATGATGATCGCCCCCCCCCCCAAAAAACGCGTATTAGGGACAATTTGAAAAAAAAAGTTAAATTACAAATATTTATTTGAATTAGAGAAATATTAGTTCTTAAAAGTCAGTTTAACGATTATACCTAATGAATTCTAAGTATAATTTTAACATTGTTGCATCTTTTTGTTTTAGAAAAAATTATAATTTTGCATAAAAAATGCATCCCAAGCTTCCAAATTTATTCCTGGAGTACAAAAAGTAGAACAAATTGAGAATAAAGTCAAAATAAATTTAGAATTTTTTTGAAAAAAACAATATCATACTTTTAAAATGTTCTAACATTGAGACAAATTTTTGTGTAAAGGGGCACCTTGGAATTTTTTTTTTCTTCAATTTCATAGGCAGCATACACTTTGATTACAATCTAATTTAATCTAATTGAATTACCGTTTGACCACTTGTACGTCATCCATCTGTCATTGTCATTTGTTTTATTGATGAGTGGATATATATTTTTTTAAACACATGCTGCTAGACTAGTGTTGCAGCTCAATTGCTATGCATAGACAGCAGTTTTCAGGCATGTTCTCGAAGGAATGGGCCCGATAGGCATCATCATCACCACGCACACACGTTCACACACACGCACACACACGCGCACGCACAGCTCACATATCAGTGCACCTTAATTAAAGCGACTTGTGAATAGCATCTGGTCATGCAGGCGAGCATGCAGCCAATTTCCTCCAAGCCCAAATAAACAAGACGACTGGGCAACTAATAACAGTCAGATCAGATTGAGTGAAGATCCAAGAAAGACTGTCAGTCCTCTGCGGGACACATCCCGATGTGCCATTGTCTTTCATGCAGAGAGTCGTAAAATTATCACCGGGTGGCTTCATTTCACATTGAAATGCGAGATGGTATAAAATATGCCACATTATTGTATGTTAATTTTATAGTTATCAGGGTTAAAATACATTCCAAAATTTCATTCATCCATCCATCCATAAATGTGTAATATTGTGAGGAATAGTTTTGTTTTCTCAAGAAAAAAAATCTTGAGAATAAACATGGATGCAGGAAACATTTTTTGTATAACATAATAAGAACTCGGTAAAATTATGACAATTAGTTCTGATTTAAATATTTATTTGTAATTTAACGGTTTTATGTAAAATTAAAGAGTAAATTACAATGAAAAATCATGCAAACTTAAGAATGAATTGTTTGAATACGAGAAAATAAAATACAACCCAATGTTTGCAAAGGTCTAACAATATCCAATGCTTGATAAAATTGTCTTAATTCAATCTAGCATCGTCTTGAAATCAATGAGCCAACTCCAGAGAAATCAATTTCTAAAAAATCATTGTCAAAACTTGCTTGTGTTAAAGGACAAAGTGTTGCTGTACGCTAATGTTGGCTTCTTACTCACGCAGTAGGAGTGACACTCGAGATCTAGGATGGCTGTGTCTTGGCGACACTATTTCCAAGCCATGGACGAAATCACTCGTCAACCTGTTGACTCACGTAAATTGAATCCCATCAGCCATCATCAAGCCTCCTGAGCCTCATCATTTTGCGGCTTGATCACACCCTACTGGATTAATTTCCGCTAATCACAATTGACCTTATGGAGCAGATTGATGCACAAACACAACTGATTTATCACCTAATTAATCCTTGTTTACACTCTTGTTAATTTTATTCAAATTCATTTTCTTGTTTTTTGTGCGCCCAACAGAGGTCGCAATTTCAATGTCCTGCGCTTATTGGGCAAGTTGGGGAACCTAAGTGAAATCTAAAGCTGGGCCAAAAATTGTATTTTTATCATAATTGGTCAAGTTATGACAATTGTTCAATCGAAAGGTGTGAAGCGTGGCATTTACCAATTTGGCCGCTTGGAGGCGTAACTACACTGTATAATTGGGCTTTTGAATTGCAAGTAGAAAATTGGGGGACTGGCTGGATATTTTCCTTTGCATTATATTTATTTAATTCTCATATTTATACAAGAATACAGAAAATGGATGGATGGCCAAACAGAAATTCACTTCATTCATTTACCAACCGCTTATCCTCAGTTCTATTTAAAAAAAAAAAAAATAGCTTAAAGGGAAATGGAAGGTGTGTGTGGGTGGGGGCTTAACTATCCAAACTTTTCACCCTTGGGCAGTTTTCCACCACCTGTACAATTACATGAATAATCCAGATAATATCCAAAAGATACCACCATGGTCATCATCAAGCGTTTTTGTAAGGATGAAATGAGAAAAGGCACATTTACAGGTAGCAAAAGATGTTTTAATAATAATGAGAAGAACATTGGTGAACTAAAGCAAAGGGCAATATATTGATGTCCTTCGAGGGCAAGCCAATAGGAGTATCACATTTGTTCTTTTTTTTCGCTTACATCCATCCATGAGTAGAAGGTAGTCGTGGGGGGGACAATTCGTTCAGAGCACATGGCGGAGCTCCTAAACTGAGGAGGCGGTGATGGCGTTGGCGGGGGTCTGTCGGAAAGATCTGGCCAGCTGCAGCGTGGCTTTGCCCACCGAGTGACGCAGCTGTTTGATGAGCATCCACAGCAACAGCATGAGGAGCCCCAGCAGCCCCAGCAGCATGGCCAGGTACACGCTCACATTCCAGCCCCAGTCCAGCTGCAGGGGCAGCGATGTGGAGGCTAGCAGGAATTTCCGGGGTGCCGGCATGGGCACACACACACACTTACAAAAAAGACAACCAAAAAAGAAGCAACTTCTCAGGGATGGACCACGGAGGACATTCCGACAGGTAGGCGAGTGCTAGGTGATGAAAGTCCCGTCTGTCTCCATCATTGAAATGAACATTCCCTTTTTCTTCCCGCAGCTGTGTTCTTTGCGCTCCCGTCTCACTCTGCCTGACAAGGAAGAAAACGGAAGGAAGGATGGGGAAAGAAGGACGGAGGAGGAGGGACTGGCATGTCACTGGCTGCATGCACATGACTGGTGGAAAATATCACAACAAAATGTTACATATTTTTACATTGTTTGCATACATTTAACATCCACTTTCCAAAAATGGTAAAATCCACATGCCATCTTTAATTTAGGAGTGGGAAACACATTTAAAGTTACACAACATGGGGTTACCCATCAATATCCCACATAGGAAGCTTTAGCTATTTTGTATTCTTTCAAATCTTTTGCTCTTTTAACACTTTTATGACTCATCAGAGTGCCATCACTGTTTATCAGCTCAAATCCAACAATTTCACCGGACAAACATGAAAGAGGGTCTGGTCTCTTCCCCACGCTTGTTTAAGAAATTCATGTTTGGTCACTACTGTTATGACTAAAATAAACCTCTAGATGGTAGTGTTGCATCACGTTGGATTTGACATTAGAACAGCATTTGAGTAGAGAATAAAAGGATAAGTTTCAGCTTGCTACCTCAGAGAGAAATATAGCAATCCCTCGCTACATCGCGGTTCGTTCATCGCGATTTCACTACATCGCGGATTGTTTCTCCCAAATTTAAAACAAACAAAATTCAAAACAAAACTTTTAAATTGTGAAATTTTGGCACGAAAGTTGCCCACACGCCAGCAGAAGGCAGAGTGCCCATACAAGGAGGCCGATCCAAACCAGACAGTGATGGAGGTGCAGAGGACAGACTAGATGATGGCAGTGTAGAAGGTCTTCAGCTGCTCCCTCGGCAGGTTGAACTCATCTCTCCATGTATCGGACGATGAACTCCGGCAGTTTCAAAGGGGCGTGGAGGAAACCCATCCAAATCATGCAAAACCACGCGAGAATATGGAAAGTCTTTGTATTTTAATTTTACCAAGACGGATAGATGGACAGATTTTACTTATAAATTATAATCCCAGTTGAAGACAGTTGTCATTCAAATTAATTAAAGATATCTATTCGTGCATTTTTGCATACCTTAACTCAGGATATTTACTAGCTGAAATGTCACTGCAGTGAGGCCAAGGCCAGCCTCCGCACGGAAAGACAAAGTCAAATCAGCGGCTTGAGGACCTTCATAATAAAAGCTCCCCGAGTGAAGGCATATTGGTGGTTTGGATTTAAAATAATGAAGTTAAGGTTGGAGAAGTTAGTGTTCATCTGCATTAATAACTGCAACTCGCCCTGATTTGAAAAATACCATTAAAATCTGGAATTTAGTTATTCCGCAACAGACCAGTTGTTCTTGACCACTCATTTACCATTTCAAAATAAAACAGTCAAATTTGAGATTTTGACCATTACCACATTTCTTAAAGACATATCATGGGAAATCCACTTTTTTGCTAACTATAAAATGTAGCTATATGACACTATGCTCCAGGGATTTGCAACTGGTTTTGTTCAAGGGACTACAATTATAATCAAGAAGCAACTAACAACATAGGGACCAATGCTTTAGCGGAATATAACCGTTATATAAATATTTAAATATATATATATATATACACATACATATATACAATATATATCCATATATATCAAGTTGAGTCATCATCATCATTTAAAGCAACAAGTGCGCAAGGGTCACACTTCAAGTGATTCGCCGTCTAACAAGCTTGTCGCACTTTCTCACTTAAGGACACTTACGAGTAGGAGAAAGGTGTTCTGTCTGTCTGTTGCTAATTATAAAATGTAGCTATATGACACTATAATCCATGGATTTGCAACTGGTTTTGTTCAAGGGACTACAATTATAATCAAGAAGCAACTAGCAACATAGGGACCAATGCTTTAGCGGAATATAACCGTTATATATATATTTAAATATATATATACATACATATATATACAATATATATACTTGTACATCAAGTTGAGTTATCCTCATCATTTAAAGCAACAAGTGCGCAAGGGTAACACTTCAAGTGATTCGCCGTCTAACAAGCTTGTCGCACTTTCTCACTTAAGGACACTCACGAGTAGGAGAAAGGTGTTCTGTCTGTCCACTGCCACAGTGCTCCCAGGTGCCGCACGTTGCAGGCCAATCCAGCTATTAGTAGTGTTCCATATTTGCTGCGCCAGCCACTCCTGCAAGGCAAAAAGTGAGTGAGTGAGTGAGTGAGTGAGTGAGTGAGTGAGTGAGTGAGTGAGTGAGTGAGTGAGTGAGTGAGTGAGTGAGTGAGTGAGTGAGTGAGTGAGTGAGTGAGTGAGTGAGTGGCGTTACCTGCTCCTGTATGTCCCTAATGCTCGCCAGGTGGCCTCCCTTGTATTTCTCAGCATTTGTTCCAGTACAGATACTTCGTTCCGAAGAAGTAACAGTGATTGTTGTATTCCTGCCATCGGGTCAGACACACTGTTGGAATAATATTTCATTATTATTAATTATGTGTTATTATACATTTGCGATTGCTGTGGAATGTGTATTGTGATTAACGAACAGAAGCAGATGAGCCGAAACTTGTTGCATCTGCTTGGGCCTAGCTGATCTCCAGCCGGCGATATGAGGAAATCAAGGGAGACGATCTTTCTGCGGCGACTCTGAGTGGCGCTGCCGGACAACAAGATGTCCAATGCAGGCCGTTGCGATCACAGCCTCAAACCAAACAGGGGAGAGTGTGTCCACGCAATGACATAATTAACTAGGTTTTAGGCTTATTTTTTTTTTTACGATTTTGTTCTTTTGACAGGACATCATGACTCGGTTATGGCAAATGTGAAATGCCTAGGAGGTCGTGTTAGGGCTGGCAGGAACTAACACTAAGGCATGTATGGCTTGTATGAAACTAAGCTTCAATCACTTTTTAGTATATGTAATATATGCCTGAGTATTGTTATATTTTCTGCCTACAACTGTTGCCGCACAGTTTGTGTTCAAATATTGGTGTTTTATTGGAATTATAACGACTGCAACAATGATCTAGGTATCTTGGCATAGTATGTTAGCATTAAGCTCAGACAAACCTAAAACATCCGGGAGATGCTAAAATACTTGTAAAGTTTGACCTTTGTAAGTACTGACTTACTTGTTTGCTGTTCTCCTCAAGTATTCAGATCAGGCAGGCAGGCAGCCAGGCAGGCAGGCGCATCCAAGGCAGGCAGGAAGGCAGACAGGCACATCCAAAGCAGGCAGGCAGGGAGGCCTGGCGTCATCCATGCGCTTTCGAGGCAGTCCAGGCGTCGCCCAGGCGCATCTGAGGCAGTCCTGGCATCGTACAGGCGCAATCAAGGCAGTCTTGGCGTCGTCCAGGCGCATCCGAGGTAGTCCTGGTTTCGCCCAGGCGCATTCAAGACAGTACTGGCTTCGTGCAGGCGCATCCGAGGCAGTCCTGGCTTCGTCCAGGCGCATTTGAGGCAGTCCTGTCTTCGTCCAAGCGCATCCAAGGCAGTCTTGGCTTTATCCAGGCGCATGCGAGGCAGTCCTGGCTTAGTCCAGGCACATCCGAGGCAGTCCTGGCTAGGTTTAGGCCAGGCAGGCAGGTGGGCAGTCAGGCAGGCAGGCAGTCACGGCTTGCATCATCCAGATGCAGGTAAGGCAAGCAGGCGGGCAGGCAGGCAGTCACGGCTTGCATCATCCAGATGCAGGTAAGGCAGGCAGTCATGACTTCGTCCCGATGGAGGCCAGGCAGTCCTCTTCATCTAGGTGCAGGCCAAGCAGGAAGCCAGGTAGGCGGTCTCATCCAAGACTACAGCTTGCGGGCGGGCAGGCAGGCGCATACAAAGCAGGAAGGCGCAGGCAGGCAGGCAGGCAAGCAGGCAGGCAGGCAGGCAGGCAGGCAGGCAGGCAGGCAGGCAGGCGCATCCAAGGCAGACAGGCAGATAGGCAGGCGCATCGAGGCAGGCAGGCAGACTGGCATTCAGGCAGGCTAGCGCATCCAAGAAGGCCAGGCAGGCGGGTGCATCCAAGGCAGGCAAGCAGGCCAGCAGGCAGGCACGTCAGGCAGGTGGGCTGGCAGGCAGGCAGGCGGGCGCATTCAAGGCAGGCAGGGAGGCCTGACGTCGTCCAAGCGCATACGAGGCAGTCCTGGCGTCATCCAGGTGCATCCGAGGCAGTCCTAGCATCATCCAGGCACGTCCAAAGTAGTGCTGGCATTATCCAGGCGCATCCGAGGCAGTCCTGGCGTCGTCCAGGTGCATCCAAAGCGCATCCGAAGCGCATCCAAGGCGCATCCAAGGCGCATCCAAGGCGGTCCTGTCTTCGTCTGGGCGCTTCCAAGGTGGTCCTGGCGTTGTCCAGACGTGTACAAGGCGCATCCAAGGCGGTCCCGGCGTCGTCCAGCCACATCCAAGGCAGTCCCAGTGTCGTCCAGGCACATCCAAGGCGGTCCCGACGTTGTCCGGACGGATCCAAGGCGGTCCCAGCATCATCCAAGCACATCCAAGGTGGTCCCGGTGTCATCCAGGCGCATCCAAAGCGGGCACGACGTCGTTCAGGCGCATCCAAGGCAGTCCCGACATGGTCCAGACGCATCTAAGGGGCATCCAAGGCACATCCAAAGCGTTGTCCAGGCGCAACCAAGGGGCATCCAAGGCACATCCAAGGCGCATCCAAGGCGTCGTCCAGGCGCATCCAAGGCCGTCCCAGCATCGTCCAGGTGCATCCAAGGCTGTCTTGACGTGGTCCAGGCTAATCCAAGGCGCATCCAAGGCGCGTCTCAGAGTCATCCAGGGCGGTCCAGGCATCATCCAGGCACATCCAAGGCGGTCCCGGCGTCGTCCAGTCACATCCAAGGCAGTCCCAGTGTCGTCCAGGCACATCCAAGGCGGTCCCGACGTCGTCCAGGGGGATCCAAGGCGGTCCCAGCATCATCCAAGCACATCCAAGGTGGTCCCGGTGTCATCCAGGCGCATCCAAAGCCGGAACGACGTCGTTCAGGCACATCCAAGGCAGTCCCGACATGGTCCAGATGCATCCAAGGGGCATCCAAGGCACATCCAAAGCGTCGACCAGGCGCAACCAAGGGGCATCCAAGGCACATCCGAGGCGCATCCAAGGCGTCGTCCAGGCGCACCCAAGGCGGTCCCGGCGTCGTCTAGGTGCATCCAAGGCTGTCTTGACGTGGTCCAGGCTAATCCAAGGCGCATCCAAGGCGTGTCTCAGAGTCATCCAGGGCGGTGCAGGCATCATCCAGGCGCATCCAAGGCGGTCCCGGCGTCGTCCAGGCACATCCAAGGCGGTCCCAGTGTCGTCCAGGCACATCCAAGGCGGTCCCGACGTCGTCCAGGGGGATCCAAGGCGGTCCCGACGTCGTCCAGACGGATCCAAGGCGGTCCCAGCATCATCCAAGCACATCCAAGGTGGTCCCGGTGTCATCCAGGCGCATCCAAAGCGGGCACGACATCGTTCAGGCGCATCCAAGGCAGCCCCGACATAGTCCAGACGCATCCAAGGGGCATCCAAGGCACATCCAAAGCGTCGTCCAGGCGCAACCAAGGGGCATCCAGGGCACATCCAAGGCGCATCCAAGGCGTCATCCAGGCGCATCCAAGGCCGTCCCGGCGTCGTCCAGGTGCATCCAAGGCTGTCTCGACGTGGTCCAGGCTAATCCAAGGCACATCCAAGGCAGTCACAGTGTCGTCCAGGCACATCCAAGGCAGTCCCGACGTCGTCCAGGGGGATCCAAGGCGGTCCCAGTATCATCCAAGCACATCCAAGGTGGTCCCGGTGTCATCCAGGCGCATCCAAAGCGGGCACGACGTTGTTCAGGCGCATCCAAGGCGGTCCCGACATGGTCCAGACGCATCCAAGGGGCATCCAAGGCACATCCAAAGCGCATCCAAAGCATCATCCAGGCGCAACCAAGGGGCATCCAAGGCACATCCAAGGCGCATCCAAGGCGTCGTGCAGGCGCATCCAAGACCGTCCCGGCGTCGTCTAGGTGCATCCAAGGCTGTCTCGACATGGTCCAGGCTAATCCAAGGCGCATCCAAGGCGCGTCTCAGAGTCATCCAGGGCGGTGCAGGCATCATCCGGGCGCATCCAAGGCGGTCCCGGCGTCGTCCAGGCACATCCAAGGCGGTCCCGATGTCGTCCAGTCACATTCAAGGCAGTCCCAGTGTCGTCCAGGCACATCCAAGGCGGTCCCGACGTTGTCCAGACGGATCCAAGGCAGTCCCAGCATCATCCAAGCACATCCAAGGTGGTCCCGGTGTCATCCAGGCGCATCCAAAGCGGGCACGACGTCGTTCAGGCGCATCCAAGGCAGTCCCGACATGGTCCAGACGCATCCAAGGGGCATCCGAGGCACATCCAAAGCGTCGTCCAGGCGCAACCAAGGGGCATCCGAGGCACATCCAAGGCGCATCCAAGGCGTTGTCCAGGCGCATCCAAGGCCGTCCCGGCGTGGTTCAGGTGCATCCAAGGCTGTCTTGACGTGGTCCAGGCTAATCCAAGGCGCATCCAAGGCGCGTCTCAGAGTCATCCAGGGCGGTCCAGGCATCATCCAGGCGCATCCAAGGTGGTCCCGGCGTCGTCCAGTCACATCCAAGGCAGTCCCAGTGTCGTCCAGGCACATCCAAGGCGGTCCCGACGTCGTCCAGGGGGATCCAAGGCGGTCCCGACGTCGTCCAGACGGATCCAAGGCGGTCCCAGCATCATCTAAGCACATCCAAGGTGGTCCCGGTGTCATCCAGGCGCATCCAAAGCGGGCACGACGTCGTTCAGGCGCATCCAAGGCAGCCCCGACATAGTCCAGACGTATCCAAGGGGCATCTAAGGCACATCCAAAGCGTCGTCCAGGCGCAACCAAGGGGCATCCAAGGCACATCCAAGGCGCATCCAAGGCGTCATCCAGGCGCATCCAAGGCCGTCCCGGCGTCGTCCAGGTGTATCCAAGGCTGTCTCGACGTGGTCCAGGCTAATCCAAGGCACATCCAAGGCGCATCTCAGCGTCATCCAGGGCGGTAGAGGCATCATCCAAGCGCATCCAAGGCGGTCCCGGGGTCGTCCAGTCACATCCAAGGCAGTCCCAGTGTCGTCCAGGCACATCCAAGGCGGTCCTGACGTCGTCCAGGGGGATCCAAGGCGGTCCCAGCATCATCCAAGCACATCCAAGGTGGTCCCGGTGTCATCCAGGTGCATCCAAAGCCGGAACGACGTCGTTCAGGCACATCCAAGGCAGTCCCGACATGGTCCAGACGCATCCAAGGGGCATCCAAGGCACATCCAAAGCGTCGTCCAGGCGCAACCAAGGGGCATCCAAGGCACAGCCAAGGCGCATCCAAGGCGTCGTCCAGGCGCATCCAAGGCCGTCCCGGCGTCGTCTAGGTGCATCCAAGGCTGTCTCGACGTGGTCCAGGCTAATCCAAGGCGCATCCGTGGCGCGTCTCAGAGTCATCCAGGGCGGTGCAGGCATCATCCAGGCGCATCCAAGGCGGTCCCGGCGTCGTCCAGGCACATCCAAGGCGGTCCTGACGTCGTCCAGTCACATCCAAGGCAGTCCCAGTGTTGTCCAGGCACATCCAAGGCGGTCCCGACGTCGTCCAGACGGATCCAAGGCGGTCCCAGCATCATCCAAGCACATCCAAGGTGGTCCCGGTGTCATCCAGGCTCATCCAAAGCGGGCACGACGTTGTTCAGGCGCATCCAAGGCAGCCCCGACATAGTCCAGACGCATCCAAGGGGCATCCAAGGCACATCCAAAGCGTCGTCCAGGCGCAACCAAGGGGCATCAAAGGCACATCCAAGGCGCATCCAAGGCGTCATCCAGGCGCATCCAAGGCCGTCCCGGCGTCGTCCAGGTGCATCCAAGGCTGTCTCGACGTGGTCCAGGCTAATCCAAGGCACATCCAAGGCGCGTCTCAGAGTCATCCAGGGCGGTCCAGGCATCATCCAGGCGCATCCAAGGCGGTCCAGGCTAATCCAAGGCACATCCAAGGCAGTCCCAGTGTCGTCCAGGCACATCCAAGGCAGTCCCGACTTCGTCCAGGGGGATCCAAGGCGGTCCCAGCATCATCCAAGCACATCCAAGGTGGTCCCGGTGTCATCCAGGCGCATTCAAAGCGGGCACGACGTCGTTCAGGCGCATCCAAGGCAGTCCCGACATGGTCCAGACGCATCCAAGGGGCATCCAAGGCACATCCAAAGCGCATCCAAAGCGTCGTCCAGGCGCAACCAAGGGGCATCCAAGGCACATCCAAGGCGCATCCAAGGCGTCGTCCATGCGCATCCAAGGCGGTTCCGGCGTCGTCTAGGTGCATCCAAGGCACTCTCGACGTGGTCCAGGCTAATCCAAGGCGCATCCAAGGCGCGTCTCAGAGTCATCCAGGGCGGTCCAGGCATCATCCAGGCGCATCCAAGGCGGTCCCGGCGTCATCCAGGCACATCCAAGGCGGTCCCGACGTCGTCCAGGCGCATCCGAGGTAGTCCCGGCACATCCAATGCGGTCCCAACGAAATCCAGGCGCATCCAAGGCGGTCCCGACATATTCTTCATCTTCTTCCGCTTATCAGGGTTGGGTCGCGGGCCAAGTGTGTGTCTGACTTCATAGATGTGTCTGACTTCATAAGTGTGTCTGACTTCATAAGTGTGTCTAACTTCATAAGTGTGTCTGACTTCATAAGACCAAGTCGGGTTGTTATGATTCGTCTAGTGTGTTGGTGGAGTGTTGGTGGAGTGCCCAGTGCATGACATTTCTCACTGTCAACCCTCACCGCTGGCTAGCAGTATGCGAACGGAAGAGCCGAGTGCGTAAGTCTCTCCCTGCCAGTACATAGCCTCTCTAACAGCAAGCCCTATGTAGTGCCTCCACGCGGCGACACATGGTAACTGGGTACAAGACGAACCCAGGCTAAACTACAAGGGACTCGCAGGAGGTTTGGCCCCTAGACGTGCGGAACGCAGGCCCACCGGTGTGTGGACATGCCCTGGTGCCCACGAACCAGCCCCCAACTATGGGTTAAATAGTACCACTGTCCAGTGGGTTCCTCGGGAGAGCAATGGGCTAAGGGAGTCAAACCCTACAGAAAGTCAATTTCCCCTTGGGTTGGTGTCAGCAAGGGCATCCGGCTGTAAAAAGTTTTGCTCCAAAAAAATTCTCAGTGTAGGACTTTCAACCATGAGATGGCCATGGACCGTCCCAGGTGGAAGAAAGCTATATTGAGAATCCAGTCCAACCCAGCGGCGCCTGGAAAGCGGACTTTAAACCGATGATGATGATGGGTCGCGTGGCAAGCAGCTTTAAGAGGGAATCCCAGACTTCCCTCTCCCCAGCCACTTCACACATTCATCCCAGGGGATCCCAAGGCATTCCCAGGCCAGCTGAGAGACAGTCTCTCTAGCGCATCCTGGGTCGTCTACGGGGTCTCTTACTGGTGGGACATTCACGGAACACCTCCCCAGGGAGGTGTCCATCAGGCATCCTGATGAAATGCCCAAGCCACCTCATCTGTCTCCTCTCAACGTAGAGGAGCAGCGGCTCTACTCCGAGTCTCTCCTGGATGACCAAGCTTCTAACCTTATCTCTAAGGGAGAGCCCGGACACCCTGCGGAGGAAACTCATTTCCACAGCTTGTATCCGGAATCTCATTCTTTTGCTCACAACCTATAGCTCGTGACCATAAGAGAGGGTAGGAGCGTAGATTGACTGGTAAATTGAGAGGTTTGCCTTTTGGCTCAGCTCTCTCTTCACCGCGACGAACTGGTGTCCGCATTACTGCCGACGCTGCTTTGATCCGCCTGTCGATCTCGCGCTCCATCCTGCCCTCACTCATGAACAAGAATCCAAGTTACTTCAACTCCTCTACTTGGGGCAGGATCTCGTCCTCGATCCGGAGAGGGCATTCCACCCTTTTCCGACCGAGGACCATGGACTCTAATTTAGAGGTGCTGACCCTCCTCCTGACCGCTTCACACTTGGCTGCGAACCGCTCCAGTGAGAGCCGGAGATCACGGCTTGAAGAAGCCAACAGCACCACGCCTTCTGCAAAAAGCAGAGAAGCATGGCTGAGGTCCCCAAACGGGACACGCTCAACGCCTCAGCTGCGCCTAGAACTTCTGTCCATAAAAGTTATGAACAGAATCGGTGACAAAGGGCAGCCTTGGCGGAGTCCATCCCTCACTGGGAACGAATCCGACTTACTGCCGGAAATGCGGACCAAACTCTGGCATCGGTGATACAGGGACCGAACCGCCTTTATCAGTTGGCTCAGCACCCTGTACTCCCGAAGCACCCTCCAAAGAGCTTCCTGAGGAACATGGTCGAACGCCTTCTCCAAGTCCACAAAACACATGTGGACTGGTTAAGCAAACTCCCATGCCCCCTCGAGGATCCTGCCAAGGGTGTAGAGCTGGTCCACTGTTCCACAGCCGGAACGAAAGCCACACTGCTCCTCCTGAATCCGAAGTTCGACCTACCGACAGACTCTCCTCTCCAGCACCCCTGAATAGACCTTACCAGGGAGGCTGAGGAGTGTGATTCCCCTGTAATTGGAACACACCCTCCGGTCCCCCTTCTTAAAGAGGGGAACCACCACCCCAGTCTGCCAATTCAGAGACCGTCCCCGATGTCCACGCAATGTTGCAGAGGCGTGTCAACCATGACAGCCCCACAACATCCAGAGCCTTTAAAACTCTGGGCGGATCTCATCTACCCCTGGGGCCTTGCCCCTGAGGAGTTTTTCAACTACCTCAGTGACTTTGACCCCAGAGATGGGAGAATCTTCCTCAAAGTCTCCAGGCCCTGCTTCCACAATGGATGGCGTGTCGGTGGAATTGAAGAGGTCTTCAAAGTATTCTCCCCACCGACTCACGACGTCCCGAGTCGAGGTCAGCAGCACGCCATCTCCACTGTAAACTGTGTTGACGGCGCACTGCTTCCCCTTTCCTGAGACGCCGGATGGTGGACCAGAATTTCTTCGAAGCCATCCGAAAGTCGTTCGTCATGGCCTGGCCAAACTCGCCCAGGTTTTCTCCTCAGCAACAGCCAATGCTGCATTCCGCTTGGCCATCCGGTACCTGTCAGCTGCCTCCGGAGTCCTGCAGGCCAAAATGGCCGAATAGGACTCCTTCAGCTTGACAGAGGATTCTGCCAGACGTTCCCTGCAGACCCTCACAGCACATTTGGGCCTGCCAGGTTGAACCGGCATCTTCACCCACCATCGGAGCCGACCCACCACTAGGTGGTGATAAGTTGACAGCTCCGCCCCTCTCTTCACCCAAATGTCCAAAACATGCGGCCGCAAATCTGATGACACAACTACAAAGTCCATCATCGATCTGCGGCCTAGGGTGTCCTGGTGCCAAGTGCACACACGGACACCCTTGTGTTTGAACATGGTGTTCATAATTGACAATCCGTGTCGAGCACAGAAATTCAATAATAGAACACCACTTGGGTTCAGATTGGGGAGGCCGTTCCTCTCACTCACACCCTTCCAGGTCTCACTGTCATTCCCCACGTGAGCATTGAAGTCACCCAGTAGGACGATGGAGTCCCCAGAAGGAACGCTCTCCAGCATTTCTTCCAAGGAATTCAAAAATGGGTAGGTACTCTGAGCTGCAGTTTGGTGCATAGACACAAACACCAGTCAGAACCCGTCCCCCCCACCCGAAGGCAGAGGAAGGCTACCCTCTCGTTCACCAGGGTGAACCCCAATGTGCAGGCGTTCAGCTGGGGGAGCAATAAGTCTACCCACCCCTCCTCGACGCCTCTCACCATGGAGAACTCCAGAGTGAAAGAGTGTCCAGCCCCTCTCGAGAGGGCTTGTACCAGAACCCAAACTGTGCGTGGAGGCAAGTCCGACTATGCTTAGTCGGAACTGTTCTTCCTCGCAGACCAGCTTGGGCTCCTTTCCAGCCAGAGAGGTGACATTCCATGTCTCAAGAGCCAGCTTCTGCACCCGGGGATCAGACCACCAAGGTCCATGCCTTAGGTCGCTCCCCAGCTAACATTGCAACAGACCTCTTTGGCACTTCCCACAGGTGGTGAGCCCATGGGAAGGGGGACCCACTTTTCCTTTTCGGGTTGTGCCCGGCCGGGCCCCATGGACGAAGGCCCGGCCACCAGACGCTCGCCTTCGAGCCCCACCTCCAGGCCTGCCTCCAAGGGTGGGGGGGCTCGGTGACCCGCGTCCCGGCGGGGGAAATCTGAGTCCACATATATTTTTCATCATAAGGGGTTTCTTGAGTCGTGCTTTGTCTGCCCCCTCACCTAGGACCCATTTGCCAAGGGTGACCCTAACAGGGGCATGAAGCCCCAGACAACATGGCTCCTCGGATCATTGGGACACACAAACCCCTCCACCACGGTAAGGTGACATTTACGGAGGTCCCAACGTTGTCCAGGCCCAACTAAGGCAGTCCCGGCGTCGTCCAGGCGCATCCAATGCGATCCCGGCGTTATCCAGGCACATTTGAGGTGCATTCGTGGCGCATTCAAGGCGCATCCAGGGCGCATCCAGGGCGCATCTAAAGGGGTCCAGGTTCCGTCCAGGCGCATCCAAGGTGTATCCAAGGTGCATCCAAGGTTGCCCCGGTGTCATCCAGGTGCCCATAGCGGTCCCCGGCGTCATCCAGTAGCATCCAAGGCGGTCCTGACGTCATCCAGGGGCATTCAAGGCAGTCCCCACGCATCCAATGCGGTCCCGACGTCGTCAAGGCACATCCATGTCGCAACGTCGTCCAGGCGCAACTAAGGGAGTCGCGGCGTCGTCCAGGCGCAGCCAAGGCAGTCCCGGCATCATCCAGGCGTATCCAAGGCGTATGTATACAAGGTGGTTCTGCTGTATTCTAGGCGCATTCAAGGCACATCCAGGGCGCATTCAAGGCGCATCCAAAGCTGTCCCGGCATTGAACAAGCGCCCAAGGCCGTCTCTGCGTCGTCCAGGCATATACAAGGTAGTTCCGCCGTCGTCCAAGCGCAAATAAGGCGGTCCAATCGTCGTCCAGGCGCATCCACGGCAATCCCGGTGCATCCAAGGCGGTCGCAACGCCATCCACGCGCACCCAAGGCGGTCCTGGCGCTGTCCAGACGCATCCAAAGTGGTACAGCATGGTCCAGGCACATCTAAGGCAGTCCCAGTGTGGTTCAAGCACATTCAAGATACGTCCTGACATCGTCCAGGCGCACCCAAGGTGGTCCCGGCGTCTTGCCGGTGCATCCAGGGCGCATCCAAGGCGCATCCAAGGCGCATCCAAGGCGGTCCCAGCGTCGTCCGGGAGCATCCAATGTGCTTCCTTCGCGCATCCAAGGCTCATCTAGAGCGTTCCTGGAGTCATCCAGGGGCATCCAAGGCACATCTAAGGCGCATCCAAGGCAGCCCCGGCGTCGTCCAGGCGCCCAAGGCAATACCCACGTCGTCCAGGCGCACACAAGGCAGTCCTGACATCGTTCAGGCACATCCAAGGCCGTCCCCAGTGTCATTCAGGTGCATCCAAGGCAGATCCAAGACGGTCCCTGTGTCGTCCAGGCGCCCAAGGCAGTCTCATCGTCGTCCAGGAGCATCCAAGGCACATCCAAGACACATAAAAAACGCATCCAAGGCGGTCCCCGCGTCGTCCAGGCGCAACCAAAGCGCATCCATGGTGGTGCTAGTGGCGTCCTAGAAAATCAGTCCCATCCTAGGGGCATCCAAGGCATTCCCGGCATCGTCCAGGCGGCCATGACACTCTCAGCATCGGCCAGGTGCATCCAAGATGGTCCCGGTGTCGTCCAGGCGCATTCAAGGCGGTCCTGGCGTCGTCCAGGTACATCCAAAGCACATCCAAGGTAGTCTCGTGCGTCGTCCTAGTGCCCAAGGCGGTCCCGGCGTTGTCCATGCACATTCAAGGTGGTCCTGACGTTGTCCTGGCGCATCCATGGCGGTCCCAGCGCATCCATAGCAGTCCAGGCGTCGTCCAAACGCATCCAATGCGGTCCCGGCATCGTCCAGGCGCATCTATGGTGTATCAAAGGGGGTGCTGGCATCGTCCAGGCGCATCCAAGGCATATCCAAGGCTTATCCAAGGCGCATCCAAGTCGCATCCAAGGGTGTCCCAGCATGGTCCAGGCATCCAAGGCGGTCCCAGCGTTGTCCAGGCGCATTCAAGGCGGTCCCGGCGTCGTCCAGAAGCATCGAAGGCGCATCCAAAGCGGTCCAAGCGTGGTCCAGGCGCATCCAAGGTGCATTCTAGGCGCATTCAAGGCGGTCCCGGCGTCATGCAGGCGCATTCAAGACGCATCCAAAGCACATCCAAGGCAGTCCCACAATCATCTGGGTGCCCAAGGCGATCCCGGAATCGTTCAGTTACATCCAAGCCAGTCCCGGCGTCGTGCAAAAGCTTTTGAGGCGCATCCAAAGTGGTCCTGGTGTCGTCAGGGCACATCCAAGACAAATCCGAGGCGCATCCAAAGAGGTCCCGGCATCTTCCAGGCACATCCAAGATGGTCCCCGACATCGTGCAGAAGCCCAAGGCAGTCCCAGCTTCGGCCAGGCGCATGTAAGACGGTCCCGGTGTAATACAGGCACATCCAAGGCGCATCCACGATGGTCCCGGTGTCGTCCAGGCACATCCAAGGCGCGTTCAAGGCGGTCCCGGCATCGTCCAGGTCCATCCAAGGCGCATCAAATGCAGTCCCATGCGTCGTCTCAGCGCCCAAGGCGGTACCGGCGTCGTCCATGCGCATTGTAAACATTCCTGACATAGTTTTGGCGCATCCATGGCGGTCCCGGCGCATCCATGGCAGTCCAGGTGTCGTCCAAACACATCCAATGCGGTCCCGGCGTCATCCAGGCGCATTCAAGGCTTATCAACGGCTTATCCAAGGCTTATCGAAGGCGCATCCAAGGCACATCCAAGACGGTCCCGGCATCGTCCAGGCAACCCAAGCGGTCCCAGCGTTGTGCAGGCGCATCCAAGGTGGTCCCGGCGTCGACCAGGCGCATCTAAGGCCCATCCAAAGCGGATCCAAAGCGGTCCCAGCGTGGTCCAAGCGCATCCAAGGTGCATCTAAGGTGCTTCTAAAGCGGTCCCGGCGTTGTGCAAGCGCCCAAGGCAGTCCCAGCGCATCCAAGGCACATCCAAGGCGCATCTAGAGCGGTCCCGGCGTTGTCCAGGTGCCCAAAGCAGTCTCGGTGTTGTCCAGGTGCATCCAAGGCACATCCAAGGCGCATCCAAGGCACATCCAAGGCAGTCCAGGCGTCGTCCAGGGGCATCCAAGGCAGTTCCAGCATCGTCCGGGCGCATCCAACGCACATCCAAGGCGCATCCATGGAGCATCCAAGGCAGTCCAGGCGTCGTCCAGGCGCACCCAAGTTGGTTCCGGCGTCATCCAGGCGCAACCAACGCGCATCCAACGTGCATCCAAGGCTGTCCCGGCGTCGTCCAGGCACACCCGTGGCGCATCCAAGACAGTCTTGGCGTCCGCCAGGCGCCCAAGACGGTCCAGGCGTCTTTCAGGCGCATCCAAGGCGGTCCTTGCGTCGTCCAGGCGCATCCTAGGCAGTCTCGGTGCGACCAAGGTAATCCCGGCGTCATCCAAGCGCATCCAAGGCGGTCCCGTCGTCGTCCAGGCGCATCCAAGGTGGTCCCGGCGCATCCAAGGTGGCCCCGGCTTTGTCCAGCTGCATCCAAGGCGGTCGAAGTATCATCCAGGGGCATCCAAGACGCATCCAAGGAACATCCAAGGCGCTTTCAAGGCGGTCCCGGCATCGTCCAGGGCGGCTCCGGCATCGCCCATGCACATACAAGGCAGCCCCAGCGTCCAGGCGTGTCCAGGGCGGTCTAGGCTTCGTCCAGGCGCAGTCAAGTCGGTCCCGGCTTCGTCCAAGCGCACCCAAGGCAGAAGTGGCTTCGTCCAGGCGCATCCAAGGCGGTCCCGGCTTCGTCCAGGCGCATCCAAGGTGGTCCCAGCTTCGTCCAGGCGCATCCAAGGCTGTTATGGCTTCGCCCAGCCGCATCCAAGGCGGTCCAGTCTTCGTCCAGGCACATAAAAGGCAGAAGTGGCTTCATCCAAGCCCATCCAAGGCAGTCCCGGCATCGTCCAGTCACATTCAAGGCGGTCCTGGCTTCGTCCATGCACATCCAAGGCGGTCCAGCATCGTCCAGGCGCGTCCAAGGCGCATCTAAGGGGCATCCAAGGCGGTCCCGGCATTGTCCAAGCGCATCCAAGGCTGTCTCACTATCGTCCAGGCAAATCCAAGGCGCATGGATGGCGGTCCCGCCGTCGTCCAGGCGCATCCAAAGCGCATCCAAGGCGCATCCAAGGCTCATCCAACGGGGTCCCGGCGTCCTCCAGGTTTCATCCAGGCGCATCCAAGGCAGTCCCGGCTTCATCCAGGCACATCAAAAGCGGTTACGGCTTTGTCCAGCCGCATCCAAGGCGGTCCAGGCTTTGTCCAGGCGCCTAAAAGGCAGAACTGGATTCATCCAAGCGCATCCAAGGCGGTCCAGCTTCATCTAGGCACATCCAAGGCAATCCCGGCGTTGTTCAGGCGCATCCAAAGCAGTCCCACTATCGTCCAGGCAAATCTAAGCCACATTGAAGGCGGTCCGGCTGTCATCCAGGTGCATCCAAGGCGCATCCAGAGCGGTCCCGGCGTCGTTTAAGCGTCCAAGGTTATCCCGGTTTCATCCAGGCGCATCCAAGGCGGTTGCGGCATCATCCAGGTGCATCCAGGGCAGTCCCGGCCTCGCCCAGGCCCATCCAAGGTGCATTTAAGGCGGTCCCGGGCCCATCCAAGGCGCATCCTAGGCGCATCCAAAACGCATCCAAGGCGCATTCAAGGCGGTCCCGGCGTCGTCCAGGAGCTTTCAAGTCAGTCCCGGCGTCGTCCAGTCACATCCAAGGCGGTCCTGGCGTTTTCCAGGCGCATCCAAGGCAGTCCCAGCGTCATCCAGGTTTCGTCCAGGCGCATCCAAGGCGGTCCCGGCTTCATCCAGGCACATCAAAGGCGGTTCCGGCTTCGCCCAGCCACATCCAAGGCAGTCTTGGCTTCGTCCAGGCGCATCCAAGGCAGTCCCGGCTTCGTCCAGGCGCATCCAAGGCAGAAGTGGCTTTGTCCAGGCGCATAGATGGCGGTCAGGGCGTCGTTAAGGCGCATCCAAGGCCCATCCAAGGCGCATCCAAGGCGCATCCAAGGCAGTCCAGGCGTCGTCCAAGGTGGTCTGGCGTCTTCCACGCGGGACCAAGGCCCATCCAAGGAGCATCCAAGGGGCATCCAAGCCGATCCCGGCGTTGTTTAGGCGCATGCAAAGCAGTCCCACTACAGTCCAGGCAAATCCAAGGCGCATTGAAGGCGGTCCTTCCGTCATCCAAGTGCATCCAAAGCGCATCCAAAGCGGTCCCGGCGTCGTTCAGGCGTCCAAGGTTATCCCTGCTTCGTCCAGGCGCATTTGAGGCGATCGCGGCATCGTCCAGGTGCATCCAGGGCAGTCCCGGCGTCGCCCAGGCCCATCCAAGGCCCATTCAAGGCGGTCCGGGCCCATCCAAGGCCCATCCAAGGCCCATCCAAGGCCCATCCAAGGCCCATCCAGGGCCCATCCAGGGCCCATCCAAGGCCCATCCAAGGCCCATCCAAGGCGCATCCAAGGCGCATCCAAGGCGCATCCAAGGCGCATCCAAGGCGCATCCAAGGCGCATCCAAGGCGCATCCAAGGCGCATCCAAGGCGCATCCAAGGCGCATCCAAGGCGGTCCCGGCGTCGTCCAGGGCGGCTCCGGCATCATCCAGGCACATCCAAGGCAGTCCCAGCGTCCAGGCGCATCCAGGGCGGTCCAGGCTTCGTCCAGGAGCTTTCAAGAAGGTCACGGCGTCGTCCAGTCACGTCCAAGGCGGTCCTGGGGTTGTCCAGGCACATCCAAGGCGGTCCCGGCGTTGTCCAGCTTTCGTCCAGGCGCATCCAAGGCAGTCCCGGCATCATCCAGACACATCAAAGGCGGTTCCGGCTTCGTCCAGGCACATCCAAGGCGGCCCTGGTGTCGTCCAGGCGCATCCAAGGCAGAAGTGGCTTCGTCCAGGCGCATCCAAGGCAGTCCCGGCTTCATCCAGGCCCATCCAAAGCAGTCCTGGCTTCGTCCAGGCACATCCAAGGCGGTCCTGGTGTCGTCCAGGCGGGACCAAGACGCATCCAAGACGCATCCAAGGGGCATCCAAGGGGCATCCAAGGCGGTCCCAGCGTCGTCCAGGCACCTCCAAGGCAGTCCCGGCGTCATCCAGGCGCATCCAGGGCGGTGCCGGCGTCGTCCAGGCGCATCCAGGGCAGTTCCAGTGTCGTCCAGGCGCATCAAAGGCGGTCTTGGCGTCCTCCAGGTGTGCATCCAAAACTGTCCTGGTGTTGTCCAGACGCATGCAAGGCGGTCCCGGCGTCATCCAAGCGCATCCAAGGTAACTCCAAAGCTGTCCTGGCGTCGTCCAGGTGCATCGAAGTTAGTCCCGGCGTCGTCCAGGTGCATCGAAGTTAGTCCCGACGTTGTCCAGGCGCATCCAAGGCGCATCCAAGGTGCTGCTAGCGTCGTCCTGGAAAATCAGAGTCGCATCCTAGGGGCATCCAAGGCGCATCCAAGGCTGTCCCGGCATCGTTCAGGCAGATCCGAGGCGCATCCGAGCCGCATCCGAGGCAGTCCAGGCATCCTTCAGGCGCCCAAGGTGGTCCAGGCGTCGTCCAGGCAGATCCAAGGCAGTCCTGACTTTGTCCAAGCGCATCCAAGGCAGCTCCAGTGTCGTCTAGTCGCACCCAAGGGACTCCCGGCATCGTCCAGGCTGAGGCGCATCCGAGGTAGTACCTGCGAGGTCCAGGTGAATACAAGGCAGTCCCGGAGTCATCTAGGCGCATCCAATGCGCATCGAATGTGGACCCAGCGTCATCTAGGTGCATCCAAGGCGGTCCCGGCATTGTTCAGGCGCACACAAGGCGGTCCCGGTGTCGTACAGAGACATTCAAGGTGCATTCAAGGCGCATCTAAGCCGGTCCCGGTGTCGTCCAGGCGTATCCAAAGCAGTCCCACCATCATCCAAGGTGGTCCCAGTATCGTCCAGGCGCATCCAAGGCGCATCCATGGCAGTCCCGTCATTCGTTCAGGCGCTCAAGACAGTTCCCGCGTTGTCCAGGCGCATGTAAGCCAGTCCTGACGTCGTTCAGGCGCATCCAAGGCGGACGCGGCCCATCCAAGGCGGTCCCGACGTCATCCAGGCACATCCAAGGCCGTCCCGGCGGCGTCCAGGCACAACCAAGGCGGTCCCCACGTCGTCCATGCGCATACAAGTAGGTCGCAGCATCATCCAGGCGCATCCAAGGTGCATCTAAGGTGCTTCTAAAGCGGTCCCTGCGTTGTGAAAGTGGCCAAGGCAGTCCTGGCACATCCAAGGCGCATCCAAGGCACATCCAAGGCGGTCCGGGTAACTTCCAGGCAACCAAGGCGGTCCCAGCGTCGTCCAGGCACCTCCAAAGCGGTCCCGGCGTCATCCAGGCACATCCAGGGCAGTTCGGGCGTCGTCCAGGCGCATTAAAGGCGGTACTGGCGTCCTCCAGGCTCATCCAAGACTGTCCTGGCGTTGTCCAGACGCATGCAAGGCGGTCCGGGCGTCATCCAGGCGCATCCAAGGTAACGCCAAGGCTGTCCCGGCGTCGTCCAGGTGCATCGAAGTTAGTCCCGGCGTTGTCCAGGTGCATCGGAGTTAGTCCCGATGTATTCCAGGCGCATCCAAGGCGGACGCGGCCCATCCAAGGCGGTCCCGACGTCATCCAGGCACATCCAAGGCCATCCCGGCTGCGTCCAGCCACAACCAAGGCGGTCCCCGCGTCGTCCATGCGCATCCAAGGTGCATCTAAGGTGCTTCTAAAGCCGTCCCGGCGTTGTGCAAGCGCTCAAGGCAGTCCCGGCGCATCCAAGGCACATCCAAGGCGGTCCCGGTAACTTCCGGGCAACCAAGGCGGTTCCAGCGGCGTCCAGGAGCATCCAAGGCACTTCCAAGGCGGTCTTGATGTTCTCCAGGTGCATCCAAAGCGGTCTCAGTGTCATCTTGGCGCGTCCAAGGCGCGTCCAAGGCGCGTCCAAGGCGCGTCCAAGGCGCGTCCAAGGCGCGTCCAAGGCGCGTCCAAGGCGCGTCCAAGGCGCGTCCAAGGCGCGTCCAAGGCGCGTCCAAGGCGCGTCCAAGGCGCGTCCAAGGCGCGTCCAAGGCGCGTCCAAGGCGCGTCCAAGGCGCGTCCAAGGCGCGTCCAAGGCGCGTCCAAGGCGCGTCCAAGGCGCGTCCAAGGCGCGTCCAAGGCGCGTCCAAGGCGCGTCCAAGGCGCGTCCAGGCATCGTCCAGGCATCGTCCAGGCATCGTCCAGGCATCGTCCAGGCATCGTCCAGGCCCATCCAAGGCGGTCCTGGCATTGTCCAGGCGCACCCAAAGCGGTCCAGGCGTTGTCCAGGCACATCCGAGACACATCTGAGGCACATCCAAGGCAATTTTAAGGTGTTCCTGCCATCGTGCAGGTGCATACGAGGCGGTCCCAACGTCGTCCAAACAGATCCAAGGCGGTCCCAGTGTTGTCCAGGGGCATTCAAGATGGTCCCGGCATTGTCCAGGCGCATCCAAGGCAGTACCGGTATCGTCCAGGCGCAACCAAGGCAGCCCTCGCATCGTCCAGGCGCACCCAAAGCGGTCCATGTCGTCCAGGCGTATCCAAGGTGGTTCAGCGTGGTCCAGGCGCATCCAAGGCAGTCCTGACGTCGTCCAGGTGTAATCTAAGTGCATCCAAGGCGCATCTAGGGCGCATCCAAGGCGGTCCAGTCTTCATCCAGGCTCCTATGGAAGTCTAGGCGTCGTCCATGCGCATCTAAGGTGCATCCAAGGTGCATCCAACGCACATCCAAGGTAGTCCCATCATCGTCCAGGCTTCCAAGGCAATCCCGGTGTCGTTCAGGCACATCCAAGGCGTCGTCCAGGCGCATCCAAGGTGCATACAAGGCACATTCAAGGCGTTCCCGGCATCTTCTAGGCGGCCATGGCAGTCTCAGCATCGGCCAGGCGCATCGAAGATGGTCCCGGTGTCGTCCAGGTGCGTTCAAGGCAGTCCTGGCATCAACCAGGTACATCCAAAGCACATCCAAGGTAGTCTCTAGTGCCCAAGGCTGTCCCGGCATTGTCCATGCGCATTCAAGGTGGTCCTGACGTCGTCCTGGCGCATCCATGGCGGTCCCAGCGCCTCCATAGCAGTCCAGGCGTCATCCAAACGCATCCAATGCGGTCCCGGCATCGTCCAGGCACATCCATTGTGTATCAAAGGGGGGGCCGGCATCGTCCAGGCGCATCCAAGGCATATCCAAAGCTTATCCAAGGCGCATCCAAGGCGCATCCAAGGGAGTCCCAGCATGGTCCAGGCATCCAAGTCGGTTCCAGCGTTGTCCAACCGCATCCAAGGCAGTCCCGGCATCGTCCAGGAGCATCCAAGGCGCAGCCAAAGCTGTCCAAGCGTGGTCCAGGCGCATCCAAGGTGCATCCAAGGCGGTCCCGGCGTCATCCAAACGCATCCAAGGCGCATCCAAAGCACATCCAAGGCAGTCCCACAATCATCTAGGCGCCCAAGGCGATCCCGTCATCGTTCAGTTACATCCAACCCGGTCCCGGCGTCGTGCAAAAGCATTTGAGGCGCATCCAAGGTGGTCCTGGTGTCGTCCAGGCACATCCAAGACAAATCCAAGGCGCATCCAAAGAGGTCCCGGCCTCTTCCAGGCACTTCCAAGATGGTCCCCGGCATCGTGCAGAAGCCCAACGCAGTCCCAGCTTCGGCCAGGCGCATGCAAGACGGTCCCGGTGTAATACAGGCACATCCAAGGCACATCTAAGACGGTCCCGGCATCGTCCAGGCAACCCAAGCGGTCCCTGTGTTGTAAAGGCGCATCCAAGGTGGTCCTGGCGTCGACCAGGCGCATCTAAGACCCATCCAAAGCGCATCCAAAGCGCATCCAAAGCACACCCAAAGCGCACCCAAAGCGCACTCAAAGCGGTCCCAGCGTGGTCCAGGCGCATCCAAGGTGCATCTAAGGTGTTTCTAAAGCGGTCCCGGCGTTTTGCAAGCGCCCAAGGCAGTCCCGGCGCATCCAAGGCACATCCAAGGGGCATCCAAGGCGCATTTAAAGCAGTCCCGGCATTGTCCAGGTGCCCAAAGCAGTCGCGGTGTTGTCCAGGTGCATCTAAGGGGCAACCAAGGCGCAACCAAGGCGCATCCAAGGCAGTCCAGGCGTCGTCCAGGGGCATCCAAGGCAGTTCCAGCGTCGTCCGGGCGCATCCAACGCGCATCTAAGGCTCATCCAAGGCGCATCCAAGGCACATCCAAGGCGCATCCAAGGCGCATCCAAGGAGCATCCAAGGAGCATCCAAGGCAGTCCAGGCGCACCCAAATTGGTTCCGGCGTCATCCAGGCACAACCAACGCGCATCCAATGTGCATCCAAGGCTGTCCCGGCGTCATCCAGGCGCATCCGTGGCGCATCCAAGGCACATCCAAGGCAGTCCAGGCGTCGTCCAGGGGCATTCAAGGCAGTTCCAGCCTCGTCCGGGCGCATACAAGGCGGTCACGGCATCATCCAGGTGCATCCAAGGCGCATCCAAGGAGCATCCAAGGCAGTCCAGGCGTCGTCCAGGCGCACCCAAGTTAGTTCGGGCGTCATCCAGGCGCAACCAACGTGCATCCAAGGCTGTCCCGGCGTCGTCCAGGCGTCGTCCAGGCGCACCCGTGGCGCATCCAAGGCAGTCTTGGCATCCGCCATGCGCCCAAGGCGGTCCAGGCGTCATTCAGGCGCATCTAAGGCAGTCCTTGCGTCGTCCGGGCGCATCCTAGGCAGTCTCGGTGCATCCAAGGCAATCGCGGCGTCCAAGCACATTCAAGGCGGTCCCGTTGTCGTCCAGGCGCATCCAAGGCGGTCGGAGCATCATCCAGGGGCATCCAAGGCGGTCCCAGCGTCGTCCAGGCGCATCCAAGGCGGTCGCGGCATCATCCAGGTGCATCCAAAACGGTCCCGATGTCGCCCAGGCGCATCCAAGGCGCATCCAAGGCCCATCCAAGGTACATCCAAGGCGCTTTCAAGGCGGTCCCGGCGTCGTCCAGGGCGGCTCCGGCATCGCCCATGCACATACAAGGCAGCCCATGCGTCCAGGCGTGTCCAGGGCGGTCCAGGCTTCGTCCAGGCGCAGTCAAGTCGGTCCCGGCGTCGTCCAGGCACATCCAAGGCGGTCCTGGCTTCGTCCAGGAGCATCCAAGGCACATCCAAGGCCATCTAAGACAGTCCCAGCGGTGTCCAAGTTTCA
Source organism: Syngnathus typhle (assembly GCF_033458585.1). Taxonomy (NCBI): domain Eukaryota; kingdom Metazoa; phylum Chordata; class Actinopteri; order Syngnathiformes; family Syngnathidae; genus Syngnathus; species Syngnathus typhle. Next base: position 19,134,250 of record NC_083738.1, on the reverse strand, counting down.
TCCAGTCGCATCCAAAGCGTCCCGGCTTCATCCAGGCACATCTCGGGCGGTTCCGTCTTCGTCCACCCCACATCCAAGGCGGTCCCGGCTTCGTCCAGGCGCATCCAAGGCAGTCCCAGCTTCGTCCAAGCGCACCCGAGGCAGAACTGGCTTCGTCCAGGCGCATCCAAGGCGGTCCCGGCTTCGTCCAGGCGCACCCAAGGCGGTCATGGCTTTGTCCATGCACATCCAAGGCTGTCCAGTTGGGTCCAAGGTGGGTCCAAGGTGGGTCCAAGGTGGGTCCAAGGTGGGTCCAAGGTGGGTCCAAGGTGGGTCCAAGGTGGGTCCAAGGTGGGTCCAAGGTGGGTCCAAGGTGGGTCCAAGGTGGGTCCAAGGTGGGTCCAAGGTGGGTCCAAGGTGGGTCCAAGGGTCATCCAAGGGTCATCCAAGGGTCATCCAAGGGTCATCCAAGGGTCATCCAAGGGGCATCCAAGGGGCATCCAAGGGGTATCCAAGGCGACCCCGGCGTTGTCCAGGCGCATCTGAGGCAGTCCCAGTGTCCAGACTTATCCAGGGCGGTCCAGGCGTTGTCCAGGCACACCTGTGGCGCATCCAAGGCGCAGCCAAGGCACATCCAAAGCTGTCCCGGCGTCATCCAGGCGCATCCAACGCCATCCCAGCTTCGTCCACGTTTCATCCAGGCACATCCAAGGCGGTCCCGGCTTCATCCAGGCGCATCAAAAGCGGTTACAGCTTCGCCCAGCCGCATCCAAGGCGGTCCAGTCTTCGTCCAGACACATAAAAGGCAGAACTGGCTTCATCCAGGCCCATCCAAGGCAGTCCCGGCTTCGTCCAGTCACATTCAAGGCGGTCCTGGCTTCGTCCATGCACATCCAAGGCGGTCCGGCATTGTCCAGGCGCGTCCAAGGCTCATCCAAGGGGCATCCAAGGCGATCCCGGCATTGTCCAGGCACATCCAAGGCTGTCCCACTATCGTCCAGGCAAATCCAAGGCGCATTGAAGGCGCATTGAAGGCGCATCCAAGGCGCATCCAAGGCGCATCCAAGGCGCATCCAAGGCGCAGCCAAGGCGCAGCCAAGGCGCAGCCAAGGCGCAGCCAAGGCGCAGCCAAGGCGCAGCCAAGGCGCAGCCAAGGCGCAGCCAAGGCGCAGCCAAGGGGCATCCAAGGGGCATCCAAGGGGCATCCAAGGGGCATCCAAGGGGCATCCAAGGGGCATCCAAGGGGCATCCAAGGGGCATCCAAGGGGCATCCAAGGGGCATCCAAGGGGCATCCAAGGGGCATCCAAGGGGCATCCAAGGGGCATCCAAGGGGCATCCAAGGGGGGTCCCGGCGTCGTCCAGGTTTCATCTAGGCGCATCCAAGGCAGTCCCGGCTTCATCCAGACACATCAAAAGCGGTTACGACTTTGTCCAGCCACATCCAAGGCGGTCCGGGCTTTGTTCAGGCGCCTAAAAGGCAGAACTGGCTTCATCCAAGCGCATCCAAGGCGGTCCAGCTTCGTCTAGGCACATCCAAGGCGGTCCTGGCTTCGTCCAGGCGCATCCAAGGTAGTCCGGCGTCGTCCAGGCGGGTCCAAGTCGCATCCAAGGAGCATCCAAGGCGATCCCGGCGTTGTTCAGGCGCATCCAAAGCGGTCGCACTATCATCCAGCCAAAACCATGCCACATTGAAGGCGGTCCGCCCGTCATCCAGGTGCATCCAAGGCGCATCCAAGGCAGTCGTGGCATCGTCCAGGTGCATCCAGGGAAGTTCCGGCGTTGCTCAGGCCCATCCAAGGCGCATTCAAGGCGGTCCCAGGCTCATCCAAGGCTCATCCAAGGCTCATCCAAGGCTCATCCAAGGCTCATCCAAGGCTCACCCAAGGCTCACCCAAGGCTCACCCAAGGCGCATCAAAGGCGGTCCCGGCGTCGTCCAGGGCAGCTCCGGCATCATCCATGCAGATCCAAGGCAGTCCCAGCGTCCAGGCGCATCCAGGGCGGTCCAGGCTTCGTCCAGGAGCATTCAAGTCGGTCCCGGCGTCGTCCAGTCACGTCCAAGGCGGTCCTGGCATTGTCCAGGCGCATCCAAGGCGGTCCCAGCGTTGTCCAGGTTTCGTCCAGGCACATCCAAGGCGGTCCTGGCGCTTTCCAGGCGCATCCAAGGCGGTCCTGGCGCTTTCCAGGCGCATCCAAGGCAGTCCCGGCTTTGTCCAGGCCCATCCAAGGCAGAAGTGGCTTCGTCCAGGCGCATCCAAGGCAGTCCTGGCTTCATCCAGGCGCATCCAAAGCAGTCCTGGCTTCGTCCAGGCACATCCAAGGCGGTCCTGGTGTCGTCCAGGCGGGACCAAGACGCATCCAAGACGCATCCAAGACGCATCCAAGGGGCATCCAAGGCGGTCCAGGCGTCGTCCAGGCACCTCCAAGGCGGTCCCAGCATCATATAGGGCAGTTCCGGCGTCGTCCAGGCGCATCCAGGGCAGTTCCGGCGTCATCCAGGCACATCAAAGGCGGTCTTGGCGTCCTTCAGGTCCATCCAAGACTGTCCTGGCGTTGTCCAGACGCATGCAAGGCGGTCCCACCGTCATCCACGCACATCCAAGGTAACTCCAAGGCTGTCCCGGCGTCGTCCAGGTGCATCGAAGTTAGTCCCGGCGTTGTCCAGGCGTCGTCCAGGCGTCGTCCAAGGCGCATCCAAGGCGCATCCAAGGCGCATCCAAGGCGCATCCAGGGCGCATCCAGGGCGCATCCAAGGCGCGTTCCGGCGTCGTCCAGACGCATCCTAGGCGGTTCCGGCGTCGTCCAGGCGCATCTAAAGCACATACAAGGCAGTCTTGGCGTCGTCCAGGTTTCGTCCAGGCGCATCCAAGGCTGTCCCGGCTTCGTGCAGGCGCATTCAAGAATGTCCTGGCTTCGTCCAGGCGCATGCAAGGCAGTCCTGGCTTCGTCCAGGCAGTCCAGATTTTCATGACTTCATCAACATGCAGACCAGACACCCAAGCACTCCGTTCTTCATCCAGGTGCATTCCAGAAAGGCAATCATAGCTTTATCCAGGCGCAGGCCAGGCAGGCAGGCAGTTATAGCTTTAAGCGCAGGGCAGGGCAGGGGTGGGCAGGCAGTTTCAAACAGGTGCAATCACATGACATAGCCGCGAACAAAAGACTGATGCTAGTTGTGTTAGTCTGTCGATGGTGTTTTCGATAACGTGCAAAGTTTGTGTCAAACTATTGGTGTTATATTGGAGTTATAACGACCAACATTAACCTAGGTTTGTTAGCATTAGTAGAAAGTAAAAGTAAAAATTAAGATTTTATATATATATAAGTAAATGACTGTAGTTAAAACATGATCTGTAGTATTAAAGCAGAAGTATACAACAACATATGTTGCAGGGCAGTGGAAGGGCAGTGGAAGGGCAGTGGAAGGGCAGGGCAGGGCAGGGCAGGGCAGTGGAAGGGCAGGGCAGGGCAGTGGAAGGGCAGGGCAGGGCAGGGCAGGGCAGGGCAGGGCAGGGCAGGGCAGGGCAGGGCAGGGCAGGGCAGTGGAAGGGCAGGGCAGGGCAGGGCAGGGCAGGGCAGGGCAGGGCAGGGCAGGGCAGGGCAGGGCAGGGCAGGGCAGGGCAGTTTTAACCAGGTGCAGGCACATGACATAGCCGCGAACAAAAGACTGATGCTAGTTGTGTTAATCTGTCGATGGTGTATTCCATAACGTGTTCGCATCAAGCTAACCAAGCTTTGCATTCATTACATTTTCTACACATACTGTGTCAAATCTGTATTGGGTGGTTCGCAGCCACCAAAATAGTTGAGCCACTAAGCTTCAATCAATTTTTAGTGTACATAATATATGCCTGTGTGTATTGTTATATTTTCTGCCTAGAAGTATTGCTGCAAAGTTCGTGTTCAAATATTGGTGTTATATTGGAGTTATAACGACTGCAACATTGATCTAGGTTTGTTAGCAATGTATGTTAGCATTAAGCTCAGACAAAACTAAAACATCCGGGAGATGCAAAAATACTTGTTGTAAAGTGTGACCTTTGTAAATGAGTGATAATGACTTACTTGTTTGCTGTTTTCCTCAAGTATTCAGATCATAATGGCTGACGTAATTTTCGGAATTACAAATGAACACACATGGAACTCACAGTACACCATTGAAATGAAGGCAAATGCAATTTGCACAGCCCCCTAAAAAAAACAAAGACAAAAGATAGTTTATTTTGTTTGTTTTTTACTTCATAAAAACCTACAGTAATAGCATAATTGAAAAGAATGTAAAGGATTACAGAAAAACAGTTTGTACATCATGATTTCTTACTTCAGTATGATACAAGGAGTTGAGGCACTAAGCTTCAATCAGGTTTTAGTATACGTAATATATGTATGCCCGTGAGTATTGTTATATTTTCTGCTTACAAGTGTTGCTGCAAAGTTTGTGTTCAAATATTGGTGTTATATTGGCGTTATAACGACTGCAACATTGATCTAGGTTTATTAGCATAGCATGTTAGCATTAAGCTCAGACAAAACTAAAACATCCGGGAGATGCTAAAATACTTGTCGTAAAGTGTTACCTTTGTAAATGAGTGATAATGACTTACTTGTTTGCTGTTCTCCTCAAGTATTCAGATCTTAATGGCTGACGTAATTTTCGGAACTCCAAATGAACACGCATGGAACTTACAGTACACCATTAAAATGAAGGCAAATGCAATTTGCGCAGCCCCCTAAAAAACAAAGACAAAATATGAATGCTTTATTTTGTTTGTTTTATACTTCATAAAAACCTACAGTGATCAAATAATTGCAAAGAATGTAAAGAATTACAGAAAAACGGTTTGTATGTCATGATTTCATGCTTCAGTATGATACAAAGAGTTGAGCCACTAAGCTTCAATCTATTATTAGTATACATAATATATATCCGTGAGTATTGTTATATTTTCTGCCTACAAGTGTTAATGCAAACTTTCTGTTCAGATATTGGTGTTATATTGGAGTTATAACGGCTTCATAATTAATCTAGGTTTGTTAGCATTAGTAAAAAGTACAAGTAAACAGAAAAGATTTTATGAAAGTATATATCCGTAGTTAAAACATGATCTATAGTATTAAAGCAGAACTATACAACAACATAATAACGTGAAATTAGGATTAATATTACTTCTCTAAAACGCTTTAACCCTCAAACTCGGCCACAATATGGCAATATTAATATTCCAGCTGGTTATCAACACTTTTGGGCAGTCAAAGATACCAAAATACTGTATGAATATCAACCAATTGAAAACAAAGCAACAGTGCACATCATATTTACAAATAGACGAGATAAACACATTGTTCACGAGACATACCTTTAAAAGTTTCCACATGTAGGAGCAAGTCTATAAACAGTTCTAACACTGCACACCATTTCCATACATTTGTAAAGCGGTGTAGAAAAGAATCGTGAAGTACGGTAGGCTCAGCTACGAGCTAAAGCTACATCGTGTTGCCCTGAATGCTAGGTTAGCACTAAGCTACGCGCGAACGAGAACTATTACTACAATACTACAAATATTAGTACAATAGTTTATCGTTTCATTTAATAAAGTTGTCTATTATTACATTCTTCATATTATTGCGGGTGTTGGTGGTAGTTAACTTATAATTTATATTCTTACCTAATGCGTTTCAACGCTAGTCGAAATGGAGACCGCCGGCATTTGATTACGCACACACCTGCGGCAGCACGAGCGAACCAACCTAGTATTCACGGTTAATTACTGATTAAAATGAACTACATGAATAAAACGAACACGATTAAAAAAAAAGGATTAGCAAAGTATATTTTCGTAATTAAAACGAGCTGTAGCATTAATGCAGAAAGATACAACAACCTAATAATGTGAAATTATGATTAATATTTCTTCTCTAAGACGCTGAAACCTTCAAACTCGGCCACAATATGGCAATATAAATATTCCAGCTGGTTATCAACACTTTTGGGCAGTCAAAGACACCGAAATACAGTATGAAAATCAACTACTTCAAAACGAGGCAACACTATTTTCAAATAGACGAGATAAACACATTTTTCACGAGCGATATCTTTAAATTTTACCATATGTAGGAGCAAGCCTATAAACAGTTCTAAGAGTACTTTCCATATATTTGAAAAGCGGTTTCGAAAAAAAATCGTGAAGTCTGGTGGGCTAGGCTACAAGCTACATCGTGCTACTCCAAAAGCTAAATTAGCGCTAAACTACGCGCGAACGAGAACAATTACTATAATACTACCAATATTAGTATGACAATAGTTTATCGTATCTTTTAATAAAGTTGTTTATTATTAAATTCTCCATATTATTGCGAGTATTGGTAGCAGTTAACTTATAATACATCGTTCTTACCTCGTGCGTTTCAACGCTATTCGAAATGGACACAGCTGGCATTTGATTGCACGCCTGCGCAGCACTAGAAGCTAAGCTACGTTAGCGCTAAGCTACGAGCGAACGAGAACAATTACTACATTAGTATGACAATAGTCTGTCGTATCATATAATGAAGTTGTTTATTATTACATTCTCCATATTATTGCGAGTGTTGGTAGTAGTTAACTACATCGTTCTTACCTCATCCGTTTCAACGCTATTCGAAATGGAGACAGTCGGCGTTTGATTACACACCTGCGCAGCACTAGAGAACTAACCTAGTATTCACATTTAATTACTGATTAAAATGAACTATAGTAATACTATATGAATAAAACGAACATGATGAAATTAAATAAAGGCATCAAATAAAATACTACTAAATACTCGTGTGTGTATATATATATATATATATATATATATATATATATATATATATATATATATATATATATATATATATATATATATATATATATATACATACACACATATATATACATATATATACATACACACACACAAACACACACACAAACCGGATTTGGTTGAAGTTGGGAAATTGTGTAAAATGTAAATAAAACCAAAATACAATTTGAAAATCCTTCTCAACCCATATTCAATTGAATACACTACAAAGAAAACACATTTAATGTTCAAACTGATGAACTTAATTGTTTTTTGCCAAATAATAATTAACTTTAATTAATTTAAATTTCATGGCTGCAACAAGTCCAGTAGAAGTTGGGAAAGGTGGCAAAAAATACTGAGAGAGCTGCGAAATGCTCATCAAACACCTATATGGAACATCCCACATGTGCTCAGGCTAATTGGGAACAGGTAGGTACCATGATTGGGTATAAAAGGAGCCTCCCCAAACATGCTCAGTCATTCACAAGCAAGGGTGGTGTGAGGTTCATCACTTTGTCCACAACTGCGTGAGAAAATAGTTGACCAGTTTAAGAAAATTTCTCAAAGCAAAATTGCAAGGAATTTAGGGATTTCAACATCTACGGTCCATAATATGATCCAAAGGTTCAGAGAAACCAAGACTGAATGACCGTGACCTTCGATCCCTCCTTAAAAACTGACACGAGTGTGTAAAGGATATCACCAAATGGGCTCAGGAAAACTTCAGAAATCCACTGTCAGTAAATACAGTTCGTCACTACATCAGTAAGTGCGGGTTAAAACTCTACCATGCAAAGCAAAAGCCGTTTATGAACATCCAGAAATGCTGCCGAGCTCATGTAAAATGGAGTGATGCACAATGGAAAAGTGTTTTGTGGTCTGATGAGTCCACTTTTCAAATTGTTTTTGGAAACACTGGCCGAAGAGGAAGTGGACCATCCGGACTCTTATCAACGCAAAGTTAAAAAGCCAGCATCTGTGATGGTATGGGGGTGCATTAGTTCCCATGATATGGGTGACTTACATTTCTGTGATGGCAACATAAATGCTGAAAAGTACATCGATTTTTTAGCAACATATGCTGCCATCCAAGCGACATCTTTTTCATGGACGCCGCTGCTTATTTCAGCAAGATAATGCCAAACCACATTCTGCACGTGTTACAACAGCATGGCTTCAAAGTAAAAGTCCAGGACCTGTCTCCCATTGAAAATGTGGTGCATTATGAAGCGTAAAATACGACAGGGAAGACCCCGGACTGTTGAACTGAAGTGGTACATCAAGCAAGAATGGGAAAGAATTCCACATGAGAAGCTAAGAGAAGTCCAAAATGAGTGTTTAGTCTGATAGCGTCTCTTTAGGTTGAAATCCTTAAACAAGGCAACTGTCTCTTTGGAAATTGGCCGGATACAATTGCCTTGATTTTCAGTGAAGTATTGTAATTATCATTTCTCTTGAGACAGCCCTCAACATCAATTTTCCTTGTTTTCTTTGCAGTCGCCATGGCGGAAATGAGTGGAGAAGGGTGGTACTGCCACCTTATGGTAATATGAGGTATAACAGTTTCAAGTTTAATGATTTTTTTTTTTTTTATTCCGCTTGACAGTGCAGGACCGACCTAAACAATGCATTATAAGACCAAAGCTGCGGGCCGAATGAAATCTGACCAGGGGCCGGATTTTAGGGGTTTGCCACTAGTTGGAATTTTGTCTTAAAATAGTCATCTTATGCAGGTTTAGCTGTCAAGAGATATGCCCCGGCTAATTAAGTCTTGATTTGAGAGATTCAACTGCCCTCTTTGCTTAAATTCATAATCCGCACTTTGGATTCTTCCACAGGTTCTGTGCAACATTAAAAGCTTGCTTTCCTCTGGGTCTAAATGATTCAAGCACTTGTAAGTTTCTGTATAATGCATTTAATAGTTTGGTTTTTGAAGCTCTTAACCATTTGCCTGACTGCAGTTTTGCATTAGTTTTGATAGGATAGTCAAAATCCAGATCAACAAATAGTTTTATCCAGAGCACGCTCCTGAATTTTATTGAAAACTGTGTTTACATTGTTATACGTCAAGGACTTTATAGTAAGGACTTTTATAATTTACTAATGGAACAAATATTGTCTAAAATGTCCCATTAAACAGATGGTTACCTCTTCCGAATTAACCAAGATGAACGTTTCCTGGTGTTAGAACCTCTCCTCTGCTGCCGCTTTGTGGTCTTTCAGAACGCCACACGTTAGTAAACCAAGCAAGCTTTAAGTGTGAATATTTTTTACAAGCTTTTGACAGTCCTGAGAGATGACCCGACAGCATTAACAGTCACCCAAATTGACGCAGACAACTCCATGACTGACAAACACGTTTAATGTGTAAAACTGAACTGCTTTAACACAACTAGGTGGACTTGTAGAAAACAATCCCAGCAATTACAACTGCTTGGGCATAAAACCAGCTTGTAATTATTTACACATTTGTCTGATTTTAAAACCATATAAAAACACTATGAACGTCAGTAATTGATTTAAAAAAAAAAAAAAAAAGTACTTCAGGAACAGGCCACAAGGAAAAAGATAAGTGACAAAGTAAAATGGTCAAAAACGGGTGGGTGGGGGAGCCTGAGTTCAATCAAACTGCAGAGTAGCCGGAGGTTCAATGACTGAAACTTCATGATGCCTAAAAAGAAATCATTTTTAAGAGTCTTCTCAATTATGAAATTTAAAATCACATTTGTGGCACTAACTCTTACTTGGAAGTCTTGTACTTCTCCCTAATGGACTGCTGAGCATGTTGAGGTGCATTTAAGTACATCTGGTGAAGATCGTCCACACATGGCCTCAGGTTCTCCAGAGTATAGCCCGTCTTCTCCACCAGGGACTTGGGCTTCAACAAAAATCAGTTACATGGCATGTGCTACAGCCCAAAGGTTCACATGAAATCTAACATACCCATGATGCACCAGCGATTGTGTTGTTGGCCAGGATGTAGGCAGCAGCAGCAGTCTGAGAAGGCAGGTACTTCAGGAAGGGGTCAGAATCCACTAGGCTGAGCTCCCCAAGATACTGTTGACAAAACATTTTTTTAATACATGTTGAATTCAAAACCATTCACCGCCATGCAACACTACAGAACTCAGAAGTGTTGATTACCTTATTTCCAGCTCTTCCTTTAGCAAGCAATTGCCATTTCAATTCTTTGAACAGCCATCCATTTCCACTCTGTTTTTTTAATCTAGTATCTAACTCAAGGTATGTGGTCCAGATACAGACCATGACATTTTATGTGGCACGCTAACATCAAGGCATATGAGAGTCATATTTCTTTACTTTCCACAGATACTGCAAGCATTTGTTGCCAACCCCTCATTTAAAAACAACGAAAAACAGTTAGCTGAACAAACATCAATTGTACTAAGGCAAGTCCCACATTAACACAAGTTTAGAGTCATGACACTGAGCCAACTATCAATTCTTTCAGAACCTATTACACTATGCAGTCTGCTAAGTTTGAGATTTATGAAGCCAACAAACAAGGTAACTGCAGCACATGATATGCAGGCAGTCCTGTTGACTTTGGGTTGTCCCTTACATTGTGCACGGTTATATCTGTGACTGAGCACCAGCGAGTGGTGTTGCCGCTAGCTCGGGTAGTCAGTCTGCTTCAAGTGTGACCATACGGTTTGGCAGATTGTTTGAAAGAGACTACCACAAGTTTCTGTTCTTGCAAATTATTCGCTGCAGCAGTTGCTGTGTTCATCCTTGACTGTTGTGAGTCATTCCTGTTTAGCAGCATCAAACTTAGCGCATCTCTGGCTTCTACAGAGTTTTCCTTGCCAGCATGTCCAACTTAGTCTTTCTACATCAAATTGCGCATGCGCGTGCATCTGCAACAAGACATTGACTCGTCATCCGCGTTAAGATGAGATTTTCCTTTAACCTTTTGTCATCAAACTTTCCAAGTTAGCGTCTCGGGGGCCATTTATTTCTCACCATGGAGAGGCTCTCCACCTTCTTGCTGGCAGGGTGGTGCAGCAAGTACTGGGTGAGGAACTGGTTAATGGTGGGTGCCGCCAGATCAAAGGAGAGCACTTTGAGCACCAGCTGCTCCATCCTCAGCACCTGCTTCTTAGTGTAGGTGTCATCTGTGATGTAGACGAACTCCGACACCTCCGGAGGGTAAATCTCCTCGAATTTGCTGCAGCCGTTTGTGAGTGTAAAGCAACGTTACGGGGCGTCGATGGCGACTGAGAGTGTTGAAAGTCAACTTACGAGGCCAGCAGCATGGCGGCGGTGCCCACCAGCTGCAACTTGCCACGTAGCACCGACATGGACGATAGGAAGCGGTCGATGTAATTGACGGCCAGGTAGAGCGTCTCGTTCTGGAGCTTGTACTCTTCACCCACCTCGACCAGCCAGTCCACAAGGATGGCACGCATGCTGTTGGTGATATCAGGCTGCTTTTTCATGTAGCCCGACCGTGGTCGGCACTTAACCTGCAGGATGATTCAGCCACATTTAAAATGTGGCTCCCAAACCTTTGGGCAATTTACTCATTGTATGATTCAGAACTAATTCTGTTGAAAGGATAATTGACTGCCCATCACTGCCAGATATTATAGCATGCCATACGATGTCTCACCTCCATTTCCCGCAAGTATGCATGAATCTCTTCAGCGTATTCGGGCACCTCTCGGACACTGACAGTCTTCTCCTCGCCCTCGACCACAGACATGTCCATGGGAGAGTCTTCGGAAAAATATAGTCATTAGCTCATATTAGGTTTATTAAAAAAAAAAAAAAAAAAAAAAAAAAAAAAAAAAAGGGGGGGGGGGGGGGGGGTACCTCAACAGTTTCAGTCAAGTCACTAACCAAAACTGATGTCCATAGCTGGTGGTGGGATGTCAAGTGCAGCCAGAGGTTGGCGCAGACTGGCGACTGCATGGTCAATCTTGAGTGGAGAGTCCTCTGCGAGCACCTCAACCTTTGCGGCGGCACCATCGCACGGCTTCTTGACAGGGTCTTTGGAAGGTTGGTCCACATGGATATGGAAAGGAGGTGGCTTGGTGACTTTGTTGATTTCTTCATTTTTACATGACTGCTGCTTTGGGGATTCCTGTGAGCACAATACAGTACAAGTACAGGGCTATTAATGACTTGTCCTATACAGTTAGGCATTGAAAAACTCCTAAACATCCCAAAACAAGTCTAACATTTCTTAATAATGTCATTGGGGAACTCCATGCAAAAAATCCGAAGATGATCCTTTAACCATTTAAGGGCAATTAGCAGCTAATCGTGCAATTTAAATGTGTGAAATAGCTCACAATGTTGCGCAAAGCTAAACATACTAATTTGATTTGCTATGCGGTTCAGATCATGTCATCTACAGACTTATGCTTGAGAGGGGAGGGTTAGGCTTAAGATTTATAATTATAACCTACTTTAAGACGGGTTATTTTTTTCGTTTAATAAATAAAAAACAAAGGCATACTTTTAAAGCACACTTGGTTAGTTTGTTTTTAAAGTAGCATGCTGCAAAGCGACTTTGTAAAGAATGGAAGTTAGAAAATGGCGGACTAAAGGGCCAAGGTACCACTGGGGCAATACATTGACACGCTTTGAAAAGGCACCATGCTAGAGTTAAACAGTCATTAATTTAATAATGTCATCTGTGTAACTGACAGTCGACTCGTTTCTTTTTTTAAATGGGTTAAATACAACATATCTAGCTTAGCATACGAGCTAACTAGCTGGTAAAAGGACCTACAGGCGGGTAGAGCTGCTGACCTGACCTGCTTATGAGCGCGCTGGTTGTGGGGTTTGGTCCTCTGGTTGTTCTGCAAGGCGCCCAGCACGGTCCTGGTGGCCGCGGGTTTGGGCGGTATGTTCTCCTGGTTTTCCGAGGCAACTCCCCGGGGCTTCAGCGAACCTCGCAGTCTTGCCAGCATGTTTTCTTGGTTGTGGACGTCGCTGGTTTGGCTACGGTTTGCGCCCGACATGCTTCGAGTTGGCCTCTATTGCACCCCTCAAATTAACAGTTGAGTGCTACAGTTTCTAAAATCCCTCTCTTTGCAACGATATCAAAGCGAAGCTAATGTTAGCTGAGACCTTGTGGAAGATAACAGCGCTCTTTCAACCAAAAGCCAAGTTAGCACTTGAAAGAGGAACGGAACACGTGGAGGGGGGAGCGACAAAACGGGCAAAGATTTTCAACAGATGCAGGACTTTTAGGGTGCCATTACTTCAAGTTCCACCAACCTTCAAGGCAAGCTGACCTGCCGCCCCGATGCTGCTTTCCGTTGCCACACTAACTCTATTGAATTTGCTGTTGCCTTTCTCTCATTCAAGCAGCCCGCGAGGATTGAAACTGACCAATCAGCAGCCGCTTATGCGGTGACGCTCCTTTGTCGACGGCAACCAAGCAGGGACATGTGAGATTGATTGCAAATTCTAAACCGGTTCGAAATTGAACGCAAGCGTTATTTATGTGGAGACTCCTGTTAATTTAAAATACTTAGACTGTATTGATTTCTCTTGAGGAATTGTATTTTTTCCTTCCATAGCCTTAGACAAATGTCGTCACTTTTGGCTTTAGAGATTATGGAGTTTATTTATGATTGCTACATTGTCTAATCAATTAAATCATGTCGCCTTTCCGGTATAAAATGATGATTAGGATTAAGATAAAGAGTATAATATGATGTGGATTAGGGAAAGGCAATTTAAAGGCCACGATTGTTCATGAGTGCTACTTGAGGGGATGGACACTAATGACACTCGACATTTTAAATGTCAATTATTAATATCAGTGCAAATATGTGCCCCATTTTTCATAATACATTGTTTAAAACTGTTGCACTGTTGCAATCCGACAAGAAAAGCTTGAGAGCAACAAAATAAACAACATAGCCACAGCGATTGAAGCAAAGCATATATATATATATATGCACACACACACACACACACACACACACACACACACACACACACACACACACACACACACACACACACACACACACACACACACACACACCAATATATAAGCATTGGTCCCTGAGTAAGATTGCAGTCCCTTGGACAAAACCAGGTGAAAATCCCTGGATTATAGTGTTATATAGCCTCAGTTTATAATTAGCAAAAAAAGTGAATTTTCCACGATATGTCTATAAGCAATGTGGTAATGGTCAAAATTTCAAATTTGACAGTTTTATTTTGAAATAGTGAATGGGTGGTCAAGAACTGGTCTGGTTGCGGGATAACGAGATTCCAGATTTTAATGGTATTTTTCAAATCAGGGCGCGTTGCAGTTATTAATGAAGATGAACACTAACTTCTCCAAACTCAACTTCATTATTTTAAATCCAAACCACCGATGTGCGTGCACTCGTTGGAGAGCTTTTATTATGAAGGTCCCCAAGCCGCTGACTTGACTTCGTCTTTCCGTGCGGAGGCTGGCCTTGGCCTCACCGCAGTGACATTTCATCTACTAAATATCTTGAGTTAAGGTATGCGAAAATGCACGTGTAGATATTTTGAATTAATTCGAATGACAACTGTCTTCAACTGGGATTGTAATTTATGAGAGTAAAATCTGTCCATCCATCCGTTTTGGTAAAATTAAAATACGAAGATTTGCCATATTCTCGCGTGGTTTTGCATGGTTTCGATTGCTTTGCTCCACGCCCCTTTGAAACTGCCGGAGTTCATCGTCAGATACTTGGGGAGATGAGGTTGACGCGGAATTAATACAATCCCAATAAATAATAATCTTGACTCGAAACGTTCCCGTCAAGATGAAGTAGTGGGATCCATGATAAGGTGAGTCCCCTAAAAAATGTCAGAACGTGTAGAAACGTCACTGATGTTGCTTGAGATGATTTGTTTATCTGCAGCGAGGACTGAAATGGAGGCTGGGGACGAGAGTTAAATGTCGTTGTTTGTGCTATTATGACATATTTGTCGAACATTCGCATCGAAACCAATTTTGATTATGATTCTGTTCACCGTCCAAATTAATTGACAGTATGAGAAAACGTATTTAGGTTATGCTAATGGACTGGTCTTGTGGAGTTTCCAGGAAGAAAGAAAGAAAGATCCCCGGGGGGGAAATCCACACAAATTATTAGAAATCGTGATAAGACTTGAACATGTGAGTCGCAGGGGGATCTATCATATCCCCTCCCAAGGTTAAAGTGGGCAGGATAAAAAAAAAATGTATAATTGATTTTAGAATACAAAATTAAATGTAGGTTCTTAACTACGGAGGACCAAAATTGCCAAAATCAAAAATGAATAAAAGTGAAGCTAGAAAATTGCTTTTATTTTTTATTTGCTTTTCGCTTGGTTTTTATTTTGGCAGTTTTCTTCCTGCAATGCAGAAGTAAATTTTATTTTTGGCCTTTGACCCAACACAAGATGGACATTGTTCTGTTGCTTCCTGCCTAGGTTGGTTGGATGAATGGTTCAAACAATTTCTTTCATTGTCCAGTGTGCAGGTTAAGATCCTTGCTTCATCATAGAAAGCAGATCATCTCCTATTATGGTGTGAATGCTGGGAACATGAAGCTTCCAAAACGCTGGGCAGCACACAGGTGAGGTGCATGAAATTATGTTTTCAGAAAAAAAAAAATCATCTAATTGTTTTATTTGTGACAGGCTACTTCATATACAAATATGTGCCACTAAATAAATGATTCTAAGCTACATATTTTGAGATGACAAATTCAGAATGCTCTGTAGCACATGAATCCAATTTTGACTATATAAGCCGTCTAATGACTTCTTTGTAGACTCTTTCTGCGTAGCGTCCTGTACTTTGCGCTATGCTTACTGTCTGCTGTATGCACACTGGCTCAGTTTTGCTCCTCTTATTTATTGTGTTATTTGTTTATTATTTATTCATCACTCATATTATTTATTTATTATTTATTATTTATTGTTTGTGCCTTCTTGTTTTTATTTGGTGTCGTCTACTTGTATGTCTATCGTGTACTATGTCTCTCAACAGTAATGTTGAATAAGACTAATGTTTATTTCCTCTGTTTTGTGTTTGTCTCTGTGTCCAGACGTGCATATCTATTGGCGGGAATTTTCTGTGTGCTCTGTCTGGTGATCGTTTCATCTCGGTCTGGTAAAGACGCACTTAAACCTCTGGATTGGCATGTCAGCCCCGAGTATAAAAAGGTGAGGATACATTGTTTTTCCTACTCTGTTTTCAAACAGATTTACTTTTATTTACATTAGAAGTAATGAGGGCAACACAATTTCAATGTGTCGCTATCAACGTCCGCCTTGTATGATATCAGACGCATCTCTCTAATTGAAACAGTCACTATCAATGCTGCGACTTTCTGCTTGTCCCATCAGGCGGTACCACCACAAGTAACTTGGATAATTTTGTTTGGAAAAACATGGGTTGGTTAAATAAGGAATGTTTAACCAACCCATGTTTTTACGTGGTCTTGGGACCTGTGTCCCAAGACCTTGTCTCTTGAGATTGTGCAAGTGTTCATCATGTGGTGGCTTCTCGTCATAATTATTTCGTGTTTGTCATTATGGTTGAAATATTTCATGTCACCTATGTTGCAGCTAGTGCACCAAAATGTTTTCAAAGTACTTGAGCGGCAATGTCACCGCGAAAGCACCAGGCAGGGGCTTTTGGCTCGACTACCGGCTTCCAGTCACATGACTCAGCCCTTCCTGTGGAAGGACACACCGCTTTCAAGCGACTTCTTCAAGTACCCACCCCCCTTTGGGTTCAGAGGTCTTCAGGCAAATGTAGCGGCTCTGCTCCAGCAGGTGATGTGTGTCCATAGATTGCAATACGTTCAGTCTGTATTCAGTCTTCAAATATTCCTTACTTGGATATCATCACTGTTTTATGATTAATTATTTCAAACAGCTCCTTGTATTTACTGCACCACTGATATCTGTGGTGAATGACTATGCAGCTGTGTGTCTGTTTTTTTTTTTAAATATTACTTTATTTCCAAAGTTGCCAGAGTCCAACGAAGCACCCTCGTTCAAAAAGGCTCCTGATACATGTCAGCGCTGTGTGGTCATTGGAAATGGAGGGATTTTGAAAGGCATGGAGCTGGGTCCTTTCATTGATCGTTTTGACACCATTATAAGGTTAGTATACGTCCCAGAAAGAATATTCTATAAAAGTATTGTTTACATGGGCATTGTCTAGGCTGTAAGTCATTAAGGTTTATGAAATAATCATTTGCTTGAATTTTGAATTCAGATGAAGACTAAATTCATTTGATTGTCTTGAGCATTTCCTTTGCAATCATCCCTGAGTACATTTACGTGGACATTTTAGTCCACCACTCTAACTCAAAATTTGTGTTGTCCCAGTTCACACTCACGTAAAGGATATCAAATGACCAGTTGTTGTGTTTATTGAGCCCTCTGGATGGCACTCTGCTCACTGTATGGCTGAAAGAACACTGACTTGCCATTTCTTAAGCCCCTTCTTTTGAACCAGCAGTGCCACCTGGATGAGTCCAAAAAATACATCTGGTTCATGAAGCAAATTTGAATCTTAATTTTTCCATCGCCATTTTAAAACCAATACATTTTTTAATTGATTTGTTCCTCATGCAAGACCCTGACTCTTCCTTGTGTCTTGACTACGCCAGGTTGAACAGCGGTCCTCTCGGAGAGTATAGTGTTGACGTAGGGAATCGGACCAGCATCCGGATGAGCTATCCAGAAGGCACGCCCACTCACTGGGTTGACACAGACCCTCAAACAGTATTTGTAGCTGTTGTATATAAAGGCGTAGATGTCAGCTGGATCTCTGCAATGATTAACAAGCTCACTGTGGTGAGGACTATTGGTTTTTTTTCTCTGTCTGTCGGTCAGTCGCTCTGGCGTTCTATTTGATTAGGACCAACCTATTGTCTGTAGATGTACACGTTTTGCTACCAGCGGTTTTGTCTCCTAATGTTTGCAAATGACTCATCATATTTACTGGTTCTAATTCATTATTCATGACAGGAGTCAGTTCATGTTTCGTAAGACAGGTCTCACTTCTTGTGTGAAATGAAGGCGATTTCTTGTTCCATTCAAACTGAACCTTCACACAAGGTTTGGAGGTCCACAAAGACATTTTTGTGCAGTCTTAGATACTGTGGGCAATGTACTAATCGGTCTGTAATATGTCATGGAATGAGAGTCACTTTTGAGAACACGAGCAACAGCAGCTAATTTCCACATCAACGTTACAGCATCTGTGATGAAGAAACTAGAATATGACATGCGCTTTCTGTTGCAGCCATTGTGGGACTGGCTATTCTTCTGGCAGGATGTTGCAGAGGAAATCCCCCTTGAACCCAACAGGTTCAGACTCTTAAATCCACTCCTCATCAGAGAAACAGCGTTAGATTTACTAAAATTCTCCCCACCTACTACACGCTTGTGGGGCTGGGACCAGGTAAGACACTGCATAAAAGTGACACACCAATTATACAGTATAGCGCTGGATTTCTTTTTTTTTTGAAAGGAAGATTAAGACAAGGTGAAGACATCTTAATTAATTTTATGGTACTGTATACATATTAACGAGCCACGACAGCAGGGGTGTCTAAACTTTTTTCCTGCGGGGCCGCATGCAGAAAATGAACATTTATTAACTTTCACATATTAAACATAATACCATCCAGTCAGTCAAGCAATTATACATAATAGTTACTTTGCTTCATCACGGCTTTCGCTTAAATGTGATAAGGCAAATTAATGGCAGGCCACAAATGGACCCCGGGCTGAAGTTTGGTCACCACTGTATTTTAGAAAGTGTCCTTGAGCGGATGTTATGTCTCTAAAACAGACAACAGAGATGAATGAAACAACTTTACTCGTCATTACCTATAAACTAGTTTTCCTGTTAATTAAAGATTAAATCTAGTGGAAATATACCCTACATACGGTATACTTTGGAATATTTTGATTTGAATATAGATAGATATACGTACTCGCTGAGTTGTATCAAATTTTCGAGAATTGCAATAGCCAAAGACATTTTCAATTTCAAAATACACGAATGCACAATGATATACATCTTAATCATTTCCTGAATATAAAGCAGCAGATCATCTCAACATTTTTTGTATTGTTGATAAATTCCCTAAGATCTTGCACACTTATAAAATTCTTGGAATGATATTTAGTGTTTGTTGTCTTGTTCTGCAGAATGTCCCCACCCTGGGCGTCTCTGCATTGGATTTAGCGAGTTTGTTATGTGACGAGGTGAGCCTCGCGGGCTTCGGCTACAACCTCTCCAACGAAAGGAGACCAATGCATTATTATGATCAGCTGCCTATGAGTTACATGGTGTGGCAGGGTATGCACAATGTGAATGAGGAGACCCAAGTCCTTAAAAGTCTCATCAAAGAGGGAACCATCACTGACCTGACAGGGGGTGTTCATTGCTCCTTCTGCCCTTGACTACCTTCAAATCTACAGTCTCCTACAGAAGTACGACTTGAACTTCAAGGTCAATTCTTTTGTCTATATACCAAAGATATTTAGGTTTTAGATCAAAAGGTAAAAAATATGAGACAAAAGTTGACAATTCCTGATTTTGTTTAGTGGCATTCTAGATATAGTCATTCAAGAGAGAGCCCTTTTTCTTGAAAGCCATAGTAATTCAAGAGAGAGCACTTTTTCTTGAAAGCCACCCACTGTTCAAATACTTTTTTTGGGGGGGGGGGGGGGGGTCTGTATATACAGTACTGTCAAGCATTATCTTATAGAACAGTGCTGTGCATGGATAAATATTCGGAAACAGAAATACTAAATGGTTTGTTGAAATATTAAAAAAAAACGTTATACAAGCAAGCATGGGAGAAACATTTAGTACATTTCTGAGAGTGCACTGAAATGAACAAAAATATCATTCCTTACTTTTCTGCTCCTTAGTTTACAGGAATTTTAACCATTTGATCAATTATAAAGTGACCAACGTCTTTTTTTTTTTTTTTCCTGCATATAAAAGTGTTTTATTCCATATGAACACGAACACATTCCTTCATCATATATAGTACTGCTGGCTGCCTATATTTCAAATGTCATATCTGAAGACTAGAATATATTTGAATGTTATTCTATTTAATTTTAGGTTGTAATGAAATATTTGTCTATGGACCGGTATTTGTAATAAATATGAATAGTCGCTGTTTACCTTAACTAAAATGGGGGATTTTTTTTCACAAAGTATATATGCTTTGACGAAGTACAATATTTTTATTGACACTGGACAAATCTGCGAAGCAGATTATAATGTGTAGCTACTGAAAAAGGTGAATTTGTGTTCACCTAAAAATCTGTTAATGAAAATCAAATTTAAAAGCAATCACTTGCTACCATGTGCAGTATGTGTATTTCTCAAAAACAGACATAACTTAGACATCACTACAAGCGTCAGATATTTTACCAGGTTTTTTTTTGTGACATAATTTGCCAATTTGTCAAGTGACACATTTACGTTTCAAGAATCTTTCATAATAGTGCGTAAAAAGCTACAGTAGCTTATCACCTAAAATATGAATTTGTTAATGTATTCATTTCATGTGTTTTTGGGCTTTGACTATTTATAAATTTCGAAAAGATGGCTAGTTTGTGTGCGCACGTTGATAAAATCAAAGCTACCACAAAGCCAAATAGTAGCCTTGTTCTAGTCAGATCAGAAAATGTCCTTGGTCTCAGAAATACCTAGATAAGCATGGAAATAGACTTAGTCCCTTACATGCACTGATTACAATCTATTAATGATGATATGTCTCAAACTGTTTTTTGTTTTTTTTAGCACGTTCTACACTGTCTGTTCTTTTTATCTAAATAAATACATCTAACATGGGAATAAACTTTGGGAATGAATTTTGCTTTTTTTAAATTTAATTTTAGGTAAGTGAACATTGCTTGTTTTGTTAAAAAAGGCCAAATTACACAGGAACCTAGGGCCTATTAAAAAAAACAACCAGTGCTATGTTTGTCTGGAATGTACCGTATCAGAGGTTGGCCCAAATTTGTCAATCGCCACACTGTCCCTTGATGTGCGTCCCTATGAAACAATCAGCAGGAGATGATTGGCCTCTTCCACAGAAAGCAGAAATGTCTGTTGCAATGACTAGGAGTCAGTTTGAGTCCATATCCACTTTTGTCCCGGACTTGGCCCTGGCAAGGATCATCATGTTCCTTGTGATAATGCCTTTGATAAGGTTGCTGAAACTTTGAACCAGTTCATCTAAACACTGATCTGATTACCCTGAAAGAAAATCAAACTACATTCAAAATTCCTACGTCAAGTACGACTGAAGTTCTTTTCCTTTTGGAGTCAAAACTGTCCAGTGAAAAATTTAAGACTAGACTAAATTGGTCATAAGTGTGGATTTGAGTGTGAATGGTTGCTTGTCAATTTGTGCTCTGTGGTTGACTGCCATCCAGCTGAGGGTGTACTTTGTTCAAAGTCAGCTGGGTTGGGCCTGATCAGCTCACTGACAACCCTAATGTGGACAAGAAAGAAATTGTGCCAACTATTTCACATAAAAACACGAAACAAGCATGGACCACGTTTCAAGGCAGAACGTGTCCTAAATTGGGTAGTAATCTCTTCTATGACCCACTACGGGCACACTGGCTGTGGACCACTCAGCACTTAGATCTTTTTAATCTGGCCCATTTATATGGTCGGTGTTATTTATTTATATTTAATATTTGTTATTATTTATATATTATTAATTTTTAAATCCAATTATCTAATTGGATATATATTTTAAATTCATTTAACATATATAGCATGTATTTCATTAACGCTGATTAAATTCTACATTAACTACAAATAGTTGATATAAAAAAAATTATATATTGAATAGAATCCCCTTTATTGTCATTTTACAATCAATATAATATATAAAAAATATAATTTGTTGTAATAATTGATCTGTCTTGTTCCTAAAACAGGTAAATTGAAATTCATTTATAATTTCAGTTAATTTATCTTATTTAGATAAATATTTTTTTGTTTTCCCCATTGGTATCGAAGTGCATCTAACTTTCGTCTTTTTATGCACAAGTATAAATATCTACCAGTACTGACACTGGAGAGAAGAGTAATTTAATCACCTTTGCTACAGTACAGTAAATAACAGTTACAGAGTTATAGTTACAGTACTTGGTTCTTACATCAAAGTAACGTACAGTATTGCACTTTATAACATTTAACCGGAAAAGGCGCTTAAGAGTTAAAGATTTGACCGGAAGTTGTACTTTGCGACACGCCCACCCACTGTTAGGCTAAGCGTGGGTCAGCAACAAGAGGAAGAAGCCGGGTGGAGAGCTGCAGCAAACAGGTGGGAAGTTCTAAACGTGTCGTTTTGTAATATACTACTGACCATAAAACAATGACGTGTAAAGTAGTTGCGATTGTACTGCGTGGATTTTATTGTGAGCAACGAAGCCTTTACTAGTTTAACACATACAATACCAGACGATGAATCGTAACACGTGTAACAAGGGTAGAACATTACAACTGCAGGCGCGCTATCGTTTTAAACCGTTTTAGTAATTTGTAAAATTACCGACTTTTAAAATATATACTTTGATATATTTTTATACTTGCCTAGTGCCCACGTTTTTTTCTGATGCGTTAACATAACTTTGAAACTCAATGTGTTATAACGTGTTTGATACCTTTTCATTTTCTTTAAACCTTCACTTGCTTTCTGGTGTTCGGAGTGTTGCTTCAGTTCAACACAAACACTGCAGTGGGAAGCATCCCTCAAATGAAGAGATAAATACCTCATATGGCTGTGCTGGTGTAACTAAGTCGTGAGTACATGAACCTTTTCAGAAGTCTGCGATGAAGGGATTTGTTTAGATTGATAGTATGTGGTGTGCAACGAGTTACAAGAACATAGACGCCAGACTATATGACGTCACTACACGTGGGCAAATAAATAAACTCAGAGAAGTTGCCGTGAGCCATGGCGGAAGGTGACCTGTCTGTTATTGGTTGACTTGTATGGAAAAGCCTTGAGCATTTAAGATGTACTTGAAATCCAGCTTTGTCCTCTTCTCCCGTACTTGAAAGACAATCCACAGGCCAGGAGTTGAAGTTGTTGTACTCTGTTTTTTTCACAATACATCTAGCTTATTAGAATGCAATTAAACCTAAACTGGAAAACCATTGTGTTGCACTACAGTATTAAGTTACACCTCCAGGCCCAACTAGTAGTCATGTGTTTATGCACTAGTATCCTGGAATCTACCTATCACCTAGGTATCACCTAAATGACCACTTGTTATTTTGCCTCACTTGTAATATGTAGTTGTACTAGTATGCCAAATTTGTCTAACTAGTGAGGATAAATAGCACACTTGTCCTGGACCTTTTAGTCTGGATATCAAGGGTATCAAAGAAATGCTGGAACAGCACCAAATGAGAATTGATATTCAGGTCATACTTTTCCTAATACAGAATGCTGCTATATTATGTTTAGGAATGGGGGAATATTGATACTTTGTGTAATTGTATTGGGTACGTTTGAATACTACTGATAGCAGGCAGTGATATTTAAGGCGAAAAAAAAAAAAGTTCTCCTCACTAATTGGTGCCTAATTGGATGTTTGAAATGTAATGTGTCGTGATGTAACTGAAGTGTGTCAAAGTTGACTGGTTTCGGAATTCACAGTCAATCTGGTCTGTTTTCAGAGAATTGCTCATCAGCAAAATACAGCGCTGTGTTTCTTAACTACGTCAAATATCACAGCACTCATGGCCGAAGAGAAAAAAGGCAGTCCATAAATCTTTATGTGGGGATTGTGAAACACTATTTTGCACAGTTGGACTTTGATTTGGAATGCTTAAAGTGTTGTGTGAGCAACCGATTTTCCTAAGTCATCAAGTAACATGCTTTCTTCAGCCTGTTAGCATGTCTAGCATTTCTGTATATCAGTAAGTATGCGGGTATGGTATGACTTACCATAAAAACTCTAAAAATGTACAGAAAGTGACAAATGGTTTCTAATTTTGGCTTACAACCAAAATGCTCTTCACGAGAGTTTGGGTGGAATGTTAATGCAAAGCTTTCAGTCAATGTGCGTCACTGAGTTGGCTTCAATATATCAGTCATTGTATTACTTCCTGTAATGGTCAGTGATGACCTCATTCTTTCTAATCATCTCAGCTGACCACAGAGGTCAGAGGCTACTGGGGCAAAGTTGAGTGGGCAGAGCAACTTGATTTGACTTGTACTATGTAAAAAGTTTAGAAAGTTCTGCTTTTCTTATCTTTAGAAATTATTTTGAAAAAGACAAAATAATGCGTTATAGACAATATTTAAATGAAAAAAAAATACTTTATAATCTCAGTGATTTGTTCTGGCTTTAAATCAATAAAATGGTAGATTAGTAATCAATAAGAGAGAAAGAGAAACAAGGGTGTTGTTTAAAGCAGTCACAACTGAGTCAGAGACGCAACGGTCTTACCTGTCTGTTCGAGGTAAGTGGGAAAGAAAATGTTAGGCCATGGGTGTGCGCATATTTGGGAGAATTATTGGTAATATATTAACATTGCTACATTGCTCAGTAGCATTTTCATAAACTCAAAGAGTAACAGGAAAGTTGAGAAGCTCTACGGTATTGAATTGCAGTCAAACTAGATTTCCTTTTCGTCTGGAATGTTTCCTGTAGAATTAGTGCTTCAAGTGGATCTATTTAAAATAATCACCTCACGTCTGTCTTTACGTAAGAGACTCTTTAGCTGTCAGACCTGAATTGGTGTGCAATGCATGAAGACTCTGAAATTTAAAGAACAAAAAGCTCAAAAACGTGTCATTTTCAATGTTGAAGTTATAAACATTTACTGTGTTTGAATGTGAAATTCAAAACCAAATGTCAAGGAATGCCATTTTTTTCCCCCTTGGAGACAATTATTGAGGTTATCTGATTGACTGAAACTATTTTGATTATCCCTGTCTGTAATGGTTCTGAATCTGCGTTTAAGGTCATTTTTTCCCATCTTCAGGGTTCCCATGGAAGAAAACCTCGATGTTTATTGTCAAACAAATGCCACCTCTTGTAGTTTTAACCTCATACGCACACATGGCACAAACTTGTTCAACAAGGTTTTGGGTGAACCATTGACACCCTCAAAAGGACGTTTGTGGATAAGCATGAGGGCTAATGCTGTGTTTGATTAGAAAGTGTGGGTGCTTTCTTGTCATTATTTCTGAAGCGCTTCAAATGTGCTCTATGTGATGTAATGATACATTATGTTGCATTGAAAGTGAGATCAGCAGATACACTGAGAGTAATTTGTGCTGTTATCATCCAGGCCAACATCGACTCATTTCCTCCTCGTTACAGGTTCACTCCTGGCCTAAAACAACTTGTACACTCCTTTACCTCAGGGTGTCCCTAAAACCACTCCGGCTTTCAGAGTCCAAATTCTTCCTGTGCTCATCAAGCACTCCACCTCCACCAAGTGCAAGGCCCAAACATCACCATCTGATCCCTCCTCATCACAATAATGCTGAGCCCGGAGTTCTTGGAGAAGCTGAGACTGCCAGATCTGGATTCCGTCAGTCAGTACTTTCGCGGTCTGTCCACATCGACTTTAATCAGCATGGGGGCGATCACAGCTGCAACAACCTTCTATATGGCAACGCGACCAAAAGCCCTGCCACCCATCTGCGATCTCAAGATGCAGTCGCTCGAAATTGCGGTGAGTTTGGGGTCACTCTGCTTGGACGCAAATTCAATTTAAATCTAAGGTCTGTCTATATCAAGATTATTACAATTCATGAAGAATAACAAAATAGCTACAACTAATTTTGTAACAAAATAAAATAAATAAAAACCAAAATGCTTTTTAAAAAAAAAAATAATAATAATAATTGAAACTACATCTGAAATGTATAAATTTATCACAAAACCATCGTGGAAATGTCCATCTTTTTTGTTGTCATCACTTTATAGCATACCTACATGAGCGCTTAGGGTTAATTTTAAATGTATTAATTTCATTATTGCTGTACAGAAGGAAGGTCAAAGAGAATTGGGGTTAATTAACTTTATCACATAATGGGGACTTTGTTTAATCATGCACTGAACAGAAAATAAAAAACAATACTAAAACTAAAGTAAATCTTTTTTTCTTTAAACAATAACAAAAAAACTAAGAACCTGCTCTAAACTATCTTGAAAAATCCACAATTATTTAACTCGTCTTTGTTCTTAAAGCCTGTAGTATCATTTCATATGTACTTATAGTCTCCCGAGTGGTATCGGGGTCAGCTCCTGTAGCATAACCAATCACTGTTGTTTTTATACAAATTAAATGTCATAGCATTTGTGGAAATTTGGAATCAGCGGCTGATGAATGAATGAACAATTGTTGTATGTGCCTTTCTTTTCCCCAGGGAGGAGAATACATACACCAATCGACTCTGCTAGACGGTGATGATCTCTTGACACGTTCCTATGACGATGCAAACACAATGTATGAATTCTTCCTGAAGGGTGCTCAAGTATCCAGTAAGTGAAAGACCCAACACATGATTGGTCAAAGATTGTCCCGTGTTCTCTTACTGCTCTCGTGGTGCGTGTAAGATGGCTGATTCAGCACACCACTCACATGACGCCACCTCCTCGCATAATTGGAGGCCTCTCCTCTTCCAACCCAGAACGCCGGAAAATACAAATGTGGTTGTAGACGATGAAGCAGAGGAAGGGAGCTAGGCTAACGTTGGGCTTATCTTCTTACTCCATTGTGGTTACAAACGCGTCTCCTTTCACGCGGTGAATGATTTGGGGGACATGTCATACACTTAAAACAACCAAATACCCTTCCATCTGTGAAGTTTGCTCACGGGTCACCGTAGAGGTAGAAGGGACCCATTCTACGAGAAGAGCTGAACAAAGTAGCAGGTTGGAGAGGCGTGTGGGCTTCCCTTTTCATGCTACTGCTGCCCTCATGGCCCAACCACAGATAAGCGGAAGAAGTTGGCTGGAACAACATAAAACAAAAATAGAACAATGGGCAAATGTGGCTAAAAACATTTTGATACAAAAGTAAAATAGTTATTGATTATATTATTGAAATGGTACACAATAACAATTGTGTTGAGTTTGTCTGTTCTTGAGCACATGTAGGTAGTAGAAAAAAATGGTTTTACCAAGTGGTTAATGTATGCATGTTAGCTTTTAAGATTAGCACTCAATGCATCAGCACCATTATGTATGTTGTGTTTATTGTGTGACCTATTTACAAATTTGACACCAAATGTTGCTATCTTTAGATTTAAAATAAGTTTGTGTGCAGGACAGTGCTTCAAATCCTGAGTGTAGAAACAGCTTAATAGAGAGAAATGGCGATTGGATCAAGCTATTTAAAAAATATACCTCTTGTGTTTTGATTAATTTTTTCCTTTGAGATAATGGACCATTCCTGGGCTCCAGAAAACCCAAAGGTGCCTATGAATGGATGTCCTACCAAAAGGTAAGCCTGAGCACAATCTGCAACAAAAGCATGACTGAGATGGATGCCATCAATTCCATTGCCACTCAAAATTGATTGAGTTTTGTAATTAGTTAACGTTGAATCAGTTTTGCAGGTGTTTAATGCCTTCATTTAATGGTGTAGTTTTGAACATACAGTAGCATGCAAACCAAAATTTCCTATATAGTTCCCTGGGCATTTTTGTTGAATCGCACTACTACTACTCTATGGAATCACAATGAGCAAAAATAGAAACCCCATGTCACACTAGACATGTCATGTATGTGTTTTAGGTAATGGAGCGAACAGAAAATCTAGGGTCTGCTTTTCTTTATAAAGGACACTCCAAGACCAATGACCCCAATATTGGCATCTTCTCTCAGAACAGACCTGAGGTAAAAAAAAAAAAAAAAAGTGCTTAGCGATAACTCGGACATCTCTCAAATAAAAACTGTTAATTGGTGTTATCACTTTTATGTGTCAAAATTTAGTGGACAATCACCGAGCTGGCTTGCTACACCTATTCCCTGGTGTCTGTGCCGCTTTATGACACACTTGGTGCAGAAGCCATCAACTACATTATAGATAAAGGTAAGAAGCCATCACAGAGAAACTGACAAAAAGTTTAAGTCTTTCTTTTTTAAGTATTTGCTGTAGGTTGCACACGTGACTTGATTTTCTTTGTGTTTTTTATTGTAGCCTCCATCTCGAGCATAGTATGTGACGTGGCAGATAAAGTCAGCCTGGTACTTGACTGCGTGAAGGACAGGAAACACTCCGTGAAAACCATTGTTGTAATGGAGCCTCCCGCCGACGAGCTGGTGAGCAGAGGCAAGCAATCTGGAATTGACATCCTCAGCCTACGAGAGATGGAGGTCGGTAAAAATGCTTGTTTATTTCTGAAATGTCCTACTTGTGGTTCAACATATTGACTTTTTGCGCTCCTCATTTTTTTTCATCATTGGACAGGCCATCGGAAAGGCTAACCATCATCAACCTGTGGTAAGCGACTATTAGCTTTTTTTATTCTGATTTCAGCAGCCAAAAATCACAAGGGTGTATGATTGTGAACGATTTATTTTTCAACCTGAATACTTCAACGTCTGCAGCCTCCCAGATCTGACGATATGGCCATTATTTGCTTCACTAGTGGAACAACAGGTAATGCTCGTACTCTCCACATACTCGCAGACACACGCTAGCGCACACACACACACACACACACACACACACACACACACACACACACACACACACACACACACACACACACACAACGCTTATGCTATTCAACGCATGTGTTGTTTCAGGTAACCCAAAGGGAGCCATGTTGTTGCATCGGAATATTGTGGCCAACTGTTCAGCCTTCCTTAAAATAACAGAGGTGAGGCACCAATGTCATATCTGACACGTTTGTACACGAGGCTCAGGAAATGGATGAGTATTATTTTCCATATTTTGGTCTGGAACAAATCTTAAGCTGCCACATTCCTACAAACAAGTCGTCAAATTGAGCTGCGGTCGATATCAGTTTTTATTTGTTTGCTTTTGGTGCTCAATTTGACGAAGGTAATTTAGGTTAGACACTTTTTAATTATGATTTATCACACTGTCTGCTTGTTTGTGTGTGTCTGTGTCACTGGAAATACCTAGGCATCCTGTCCTTTGGGGCCCAGTGATGTCCATATCTCATATCTTCCCTTGGCTCACATGTTTGAGAGAGTCGTACAGGTATGTTATTAGTTGTTATTTCCTCTCAGATGACCTCAATAGAAAAAAACCTGTAGTTCTTAATATACAGTGGTTAATTAATTTGATGTAATACATGAGAACTACCACTGAATCATCAAGGTAATGCCAAATTATATTATTAAAGCGTAAATATAATCTTTTTTGTTACCAGTAGATTTTCTCTTTTAGAAAATGAGTGAAAAAAATACCAAAGCACCTTTTTATCTCTTGATAATTATGTCAAATATATTTGTTTACTTGCATTCTTGACCAGAGTCATTTGTTTCAGAGTCTGCATGAGAACGTGAATGGTCTCATCATTTTATTTTTGTCATGGCAGATGTTATTTGTGTGTTTCTCAATGATTTGTCATCCACTTTTTCTTCTGGATCTTTACATTTGTTGTATAGGGAGTGATGATGGTTCAGGGGGGCAAGATTGGATATTTCCAGGGAGATATTCGTCTTCTGATGGATGATCTCTGTACACTAAAGCCTACAGTGTTCCCTGTGGTACCCCGACTTCTAAACCGAATGTTTGACAAGGTGGGGTCTTAATAAGTGGAGCTTTGTAATATGCAATTTTAATATAAAAATATAATATGCATTGCCTCTTTTCAGATCTTTGGGCAGGCTAACACTTCTCTGAAGCGCTGGCTGCTGGATTTTGCATATAGTCGGAAGGCGGCCGAGATGTTGAAAGGCATTGTGAGGAGAGACAGCATCTGGGATAAATTGATCTTCAGAAAGGTTCAGGTTAGTCGAGCTTTTTTTATTCCCCTCGTTGATTCCAGCCGACGGCAGTGGACAGTTTATATAGAGTCACATAGAATATATTGCAAACAAAATGTTCTACTTTAAAGGTATGAAGCTGGCAGTAGTGTTGATTATGTATAATCATTTTTTTTGTTCTGCCCTGCACAGGCTAGCCTTGGGGGCCGCGTACGTCTGATGATAACAGGGGCTGCTCCCATTTCGCCCACTGTTCTCACTTTCCTCCGAGCTGCGTTAGGGTGTCAGGTAACAACTGCATTTCTTACAAGATTCTCTCACAATGATCAAGTACAACAAAGTTCTGGCATCTAATCTGTGACAACCACAATTACAATCCTTTTTTTCTTTGATCAAAACCTGGTGTTGTATTAGGAGTGATAGAAAATAAGGACTACGGCAAGAGCAGTAATAGCAGTTTTGTTTCATCTCAGTTTTACGAAGGCTATGGACAGACAGAATGCACCGCTGGTTGCACCATGACCATGCCCGGTGATTGGACCGCAGGTACAACTCTCCTTCTGAGTTAATGATAAAGTATCGTGTACAGTAGACCAGCAGAAAATGAGGTATTGCATTGATATTTTCCAGGTCACGTTGGCGCTCCTCTGCCTTGTAATTTTATCAAGCTGGTAGAT
Source organism: Syngnathus typhle (assembly GCF_033458585.1). Taxonomy (NCBI): domain Eukaryota; kingdom Metazoa; phylum Chordata; class Actinopteri; order Syngnathiformes; family Syngnathidae; genus Syngnathus; species Syngnathus typhle. Next base: position 19,103,806 of record NC_083738.1, on the reverse strand, counting down.
GTGGCTGAAATGAATTACCTGGCCAGAAATGGCGAAGGAGAGGTGACAGACACATCAAAACTTAACTAAACATGCATTCAGAATCCTAACGTTGTTGTCTGTGTGTTAGGTGTGTGTGAAAGGTCCCAACGTGTTCCAGGGTTATCTTAACGATCCAGAGAAGACTGCAGAAGCTCTCGACGCTGACGGATGGGTTCACACAGGCGACATTGGAAAATGGCTTCCGGTGGGGATTGCAAGCTATATACTCTCCTTGCAGTACTTCTGAGGATCTGGAAAAGTAATGGCAATATTTGTTTGCAGAACGGCACACTGAAGATTGTGGATAGGAAGAAGCACATCTTCAAACTTGCTCAGGGGGAATACATAGCTCCTGAGAAGATAGAGAATGTCTATGTGAGAAGTGATGCAGTGGCACAGGTTTTTGTGCATGGGGACAGCCTACAGGTAAGTGAGGTTGTGTAAAATGATTGCTATAGCGTAGGATGATTCCATAGTATTGTAATTGTGCCAATGTTTTGCCCTGTCTATTTGAGGTACAAGATCCTTGCAGCACCTCATCTTGCTTTTGTTCTCTTCCCCAAAGGCTTTTCTGGTAGCAGTGGTGGTTCCGGACCACGACTTCCTGTGTGGTTGGACCAAGAGGACCATGGGAGTGGAGGGCAGCTACAATGCACTTTGTAGTCGAGCGGTAAAAAAAATGACATCATTGAATGTTTCTTATCAGAGTAGTAATAGCTTGGTGGCACTCCTGTGTTTATTGAGTTTTCTTTTTCTGTCTGCACAGGATGTCAAGGCAGCCATCTTGGAGGACATGGTGCGACTCGGCAAGGAAGCAGGCCTCAAGTCCTTTGAACAGGTACAAAAAGACTCAACTATAAAGCAATGTGACAGTTGATGTTTTGTCTATCTCACTGTTTGAATCTGCTTTGTTGTGCTTTTGACCCAGTTGTCTTCTGTAAAACTCTGTGTCTTCCAGGTGAAGGCCATCTATCTCCATACTGAGCTGTTCTCGGTCACCAATGGTCTGCTCACGCCAACACTAAAAGCCAAGAGGAATGAATTGAGACAATACTTCAGATCACAAATAGATGAGCTATATGCCAGCATCAAGATGTAGGAGTTCAGGAAGACCTGTGAATTGAAAGACAGCCGAGAACAAAGCTGGAACATGCAGACCAAATGTCAGAACATGCCAATTCACTCCAAATGAATGTTTTACCTCAGATTTTCTACTGTGGGATTTTAATGACCGAAGTGCATTTTCCCCACAACTTAAACCATTCACCAAAAGTCCTTAATGCATGTCTGTGACACTCTCTTGTCACAATAACCCTCAAGGCTGTAGAATTAGCATACTCTACAATATCTAATTTTAGAACCCTGGATAATAACTGCGGTGCCAATCTCACATGGTTTATGTTACCATGACTCTTAGGAGCAGAGCTTTTCGACCTCAAGTCTTAAAAAGTGATTGAGCACAAGCTATCTGCTGGAGAGGGGCACGTTATCACCATGCCGCTGGATTTTCTGTGCTAATTTGTGTAGTCGATGCGTGTGCATGTGGCACATGCAGTGAATACATCGCCAAACTCAAATATAGCTCCATTCATTTTAGCTGAACATTTGAGTACATTTAAATGCCACTTATCAGAAGACCCCTAACGCTAATCTGTGGAGCCAGCAAAACTCTCTTCTCTTTTGCCTTAACATGTTGACTCAGTGTAGTCCATCTGTTGTTTGAAAGATGTAGCAGATAAACTTGGTAGGGGCTCAATTATGTAAATTTTCCACAGTGTTAAATTGGTTGGCAAGAACTCCAAATACCCAGTTATTTGTATGCAAGCAATCCAAAATTGATTTTTTCATAATGTGGTACAGAAAATTGCTGAGTTTTCATACGGGCACACGCACGCACACATACACACGCACACACAAAATAAAAAACATTACTTGTATTACTAAAAGAAGTTTAAAGAATAAGCATATTCCAATTGTAGTAAATTGTTTTTGTGAACAATGACTAAGCTTCATTTAGAATACAACTAACATAAAAAGCCATAAATAATTGTTAGCCTCAGGAAAGGAATGATTAAAGCACAAAGGGAAAATATCTTAATATTTTTTTGATTTTAAACAAAGGTGATATTAATGTGATTTTATTTCTTTACAATTATTGAAATGTGTATTAATCGGAACAACTGTGCTTGATCTTAGTTTTTTTTAACTTTATTTATATGAATTGAAATGTACGTTTTTAATTAAAAACGATCAAATGAGTTGTTTGCGTTTCTTTCTGCGTGTGTTTTCTGTACGTGCTTGTGTACTTGCATGTGAGTGCGGATCGCGCGTTTTAGTCATTGTTCCTATTCGGACTGTTTTATAAGATGTACCTTTCCGCATCACGGACCACAGTGCTGTTCCCCAAAAACTTTTTTAATAGCATATTAAAATAAAAACAAGTGTTAATAATATATTAAATAAAATTAAAATTTGACATTTTATTATTTTATCATTTTTATTTTTCCGTTTTCTCGTTGTCGCACACCGTTAAACACCCCTGTAAATGTGAATGGTGCAACCCGGAACTTAAATGATTTTGCGGGAAGATTTGTCATTTTGGATTGGATTTATTTTGCAAACAGTTGTAGTTTGATCTTCGTACTATAAACTCCACGATGAGGTGAGATACGTTTACAAATAAGACCATGTTATGTTTTATCATGTCGGGCTAGTACGCACATTCAACAATGCTTTGTAAAGCTACAAACATAATGTCTTATACAGTTATTGATGCCTTTTGGTTTTTTCCGTTATACTGTTTAATATATTGGCTCACCTAAGTAATTGTAGCGTGTTTCATTTTGGTATTGAAGGGAATGTGTGTTCTTTAGCTCCCTAAAAAGGCTCGTAGATTTTTGGGGGTTTATTTCTTAATGTGTTTTTATTATGTGTTGCATAAAAAACATGAACGTCATATTTATGTTGTTTCGTTAATTCACTCCTGCAGAATGCGGCAAGTAAACACAAAATACTAGGGGTGTATATCGATGTGTATCGATGAATCGTTACACCCCTACTAATTTTCCTAACCATGAACTTTGAATTTAAAATAGTATGAATTGAAAAGTACTTAAATGCTTTGCTTCTACAGTAACCGAAAGAGCAGAAGCGTCAAGGCGGCGCCCATTGCACCAGTTGGCAACAAGGTGACTTGAAATACAAATACACTGTGATCTTCGCATAAATATGTTACTCAATTGATTATGATGAAAGAAAATGTCCTCTCGTTTGGCATCCAGAAATCATCATTTCTGGACTCTGGCAACCGATCTACAATTGGTAGTGCCAGTTTCTTAGAAGGGCTACAGGAAAGAAATGGTGAGTTTTTAAAAGGTCGGTCTATGTCACTATTAAGATTGTATTCATCTTTGGCCAACTTACTTCTGGACTTAGCTGTAAGAAGCTACAGTCTGTAACAATGAATGACAGACTTATGTTACCTTGTGTCTCCAAGGTAACCCTCTGCACAGTACTGCCATAGAAGATGATTTAAACCTTTCAAAAGAGCCCCAGAAGACAAAAAGTCAAGTGGGGAAGAACATCACAAAAAAAGTGAATGAAGTGGTCAAAAACAGGTAGATTCTGCCGAATAAACCACTAAACTTATAGTTGCAAATCACAGTGTTTATCAAACTTGGTGAATGCCAAAACATTATTAAAAGACATGATATCATCGGCCACACAGCATAATTCTAAATAGTCATTTTTCAATATTTTTAAAGAACACATTGATATTTGTTAATTGGGACTCAGTCCTTTCACTCGTCAACACATCTGATTGAGGTTTTTGTTACAATATCAATAAAAAGACCACAACATTTTGGGGGGCGGGGTTTCCCTTTTCTTTTAGGCCTGAGAAAAATGAACCGGCAAAGGTAGAAAAGAAGAGAGGTTCACAGAGTAAAAAGTCAAGGGACTCACAGGTACAGTAAAAATGTTGTCTTCTCCAATAGTGTTTTTTGCAGAGAATTTGAGTATCTGAAAGTTGGTTTATCAGTAGTTGATGACAATGCTGTTGCCAAATGTCTGTCCTCAGGAAGAATCAGACACCGTCCCTTGCACCAAAAGGAGACAAAATCAAGTCCTGTCCTCTGATGGTGACACAGACGAGGACACAAGCTGGGTACTCAAGTACCTCAGCTTCATTGTTCTTGGTAGCTAATCGTCTTGTTCTAATCCAGTCCTTTGTTTTGATTTCTTCAGAACCCAAGTCGAAAGAAAGCAAAAATCCAAAGTTTGGAGAGAACCTCAAAAAAGTTGACCAGAGGTACTGTAAAGGGCTAATGACTTAAAATGTACATTTCTTAAATTTGATGGCATGTACATGTAATGTACATATCTTCACAAATAATCTATTTTTATAGCATCTGCCTTGATTTCATCGCTTCTGGCCAAATGACAACCACAAGTGTTTCCAGTTGTCAGATGGGTTTTCAAATTCCTTCATTAATTATAACTGTACATGTAATGCATTTTTTCTTTAACAAAGCAGACAAAGTCCAAAGGAATGGGAAGAAAAGGAAAAAATCTCAAGGAAGAACAGAGTTGGAAGTGGTGATGGAGGCCTTCCTCAATTTCTGTGATGAGTACAGGTACCCGTAATTGTTAACCAGAGCAGTTTGTATAAATAGAAATGTCTGCAACTTGAAACCTCACGTAAGTATTGGTGACAAAATGACTTGTGGGGAAAATATTTACTGTGTCTTACAGGGATTCTGTCGAGTCGAATGCTGTCAAGAAATCAATTGATTGTTTCTCCAACAGTGTCAAGGAACAACTTCTTGAAAAGGTTAGTCTCCTTTGTTTCAAAAGAGGAGCTGTTGTGTATTGCCATCTCACAGTACACATTTATTGCAAAATTGAAAGCTTATATTTTGGTCTTGCAATTTTCTTTCAGATGGCCTCCAATAGAGAGTTTAAGGCTCTGAAACGGGAAAATTCCAAGGTAACCAATCATAGATATACAACATAAGTCTCAAATTGAATTAGCATTTTCTTATAAACGATATGTACAACTTAAATCCTGTGAATGATAAAAATGTTTATGATCGCCCTATGTTCATATAGTACATTTGCTTAATTTTGTTGTTATTTTGACCCATGTGCGTGTCAGGTGAGCTCCATGATACGTACAAAGACACAGCAACTTTTGGATGCCAAGCATGAGCTAATAAGGTGAGGCATTTCTAAGAGAAAAACACCATCCCAAATACAGCAAATAATCAACTATAAATTTAATAAAGTTTTTTTTATTAATAATTAAGAAGATTAATGCGGCCATTTTCACTAATCTCAATAAATTGAGTTTGATATCACAGGAGCGCTTGTCTTTCTGACAGTTTTAAACAGTACGGGTAGTAATTTCAATTGTATCATCCAATAGGGCGGATCGGCTCGTGGACTTGCTTCAAAAAGAGAAAAATGACCTCAAACTAAGACTAGAAGATCTGAGAAGAAGCCAGGCTTTCCTCAAAGATATTAGAGGACTCACCCAAGTATATCTGGACTACCGGACTGCACATCCAAAAGAGAAAGAGACAGTATGAACAGCTGCACTTGAAAACACGATAAGCACCCACATTGACACATGTTATTCTCTATCTTCTTCCTTTTGCAGTATGGTACATCCAGTGTAGCAGCTCAACTACTGGAGACCTAACATTTTCAAGGAGCACAGGACCAGCCGAGACTGATCAATAACGATCAGGAGAAATGACTGAAGGGAGATGGCAAATAATGTGCTGGGCAGTGGAGTCGTATACCAATACACAACTCGTGTAGGATTCACAGATTATTCCTGGTTAAGTAATGATAAATGCAATATTTTTCAAATATCAAGACGAAATGTGTCTTTTCAAACTATAGAATGGTAGCATAAGGTTTATTTATTGTATAGAAATCTAATATTAAATGTAAATGAGCCAATTTTTTGTTCCAGCAACAGTCGTGGCTGTGTGCGTATTTTATGCCTTCATAAAAGAAATAAAAACTTCAAAAACGTCTCACCCTGACTTCTACCGACTGGGCGATTCGATTAGTTCTTGTTCGTCCAATTGCGTGTCTCTTCAGTCAAACTGTTGTCCAATCAGGTGTCAAGTTGAGTCAATGCGTTGAGACTTGCGTCTAAGTTGCATCGGCGTCTAATTGGCTGAGCGTTTCAGGTTGTTCTCGACTTTCCAGTAGGTAGTGCTTGAGTTGTGTCACGTAAGTACGTACTATTTTCGTCTTTACATTTTTTTGCCAAACCATTCGTTTTGTTATGAATTTAACTCCACGCTTTATGCTGCAAAGCGTTTGTTTTATCCAGTGAACTTGACAGAAAAGTCATTCATATGATTGGCCCAGACGCAATAGTACAGTACGATTGAAGTAATGCGAGAATATTGAGAGGTCAACAGGACGTCTTAACTTTTGAGCAGTACGATTCAAAAATAAATTGTGCTTAACTGTTATTATTTATGATACCCACCAATAACTGTAATCACTGGAAATTATCAAGTTATCCGCCTTCCTGAATCAGCATAGTTTCTTCAGGAAATGCGTCCCAGACTTGTGTTTCCGAAGCAGGGAAAAATCAACTATATTTATGAGATTTTCGCTTCTAAGGTGCTTTATCGGAACTGTCTTTCGATTTTTGTCATCAGGTCAATCATTTACTATCAGCAGCACAATCACACACGGAAGTTTCTTTTTTTTTTTGCAAGAACTGTGTGTAAAACATCACCTCACGTTTTTGTCCAAATCATTGATCAAGATTCTAATGTCTTTAAGTTGAGTTAAAATGTGTTGTGAATTTTATTTAGTTGCCAACTATTTTAATATTTTAATTACAGGTAAAGCGTTTGCATAAGTGAAAATAACTTTTTGTCTGAATAATATAAACTTGATAAGTGTATATTTAAAATGCCTCCCACCTCTAATTCAACTGTATAGGAATGTAGTCATGTTTGTGACATGTTTATTCCCATTCCTCACATGATTAAGCAGCTTTTTGTGTAATCAATTGCCCCTACACAATGTCACCAAAAAAACAGCTATTTTATCCACATTTAATTGTTTTACATTAGTTGAACATTCATTAAAGTTGTTTTGAACAATTCCACTATGTTTCCAATTTATTATGGATTGTGTGTTCACATTTCAGCTGACTCTTATTTCAGTAATAAGAAACCATGGCAGCAACTAAAGATGCTGGTTCTCTGGAGAAGTCTGAGGACACTATGGACTCCTTCCAACTATTTTCAAAAAGGTACCTATGGCACACTGATTCTCTGCCTACAAATAACCTTGCCATAGAACACCAGATGTAAAGCTAAACTACAGTGAAGGTTTAGACCTTTTATAGGGTCTAAATATTTTACAGTGCAGGTAAATAAATCAAGCAATTCAATAATATTTGGAGGTCACCCTTTTTTAATTCAATGGGGTGATTCATTCCAATTTTTAAAAACTATTAAATTAAAACTTTAATTATTTACATTTATCACGTGTTGCTGCGCTTGTGTAATTATATGTGTATTACAAAGCTGTCAAACGCTCAACATAATTGTGTGCCAATGGTTGAGGCTTTTTTCCATTAATGGGAAAACCAGCTGCCATACTGAGTAACCTGTCTGACAAAATCTTTCAATGGGTTCATTGAGCTGCCAAATCATGTTAAAGGGAACATTTGAGTTTTAAGCTGTTTAGCAGGTTTCCCAACCTCATCTTTATCATCTCAAATGTTGTTCATGATTCCAACTGTGGATCTTTTTCAGGACGAATCCATCGGATGGCAGTAATAAAGCTGAGGAAACAGACTCTGTTCCCATCAGCAAAGTGTCAGCCCACAACCCATATCAGTACAAGATGGACTACCCAAACATGGGAATCTGCCTGATTATCAACAATAAGAACTTCGACAAAAGCACAGGTAAATACGCCCATTAAAGCAGTCTGGTACGCGGCTGTCTAATTCAGTTCATACCCAGTTTGACGAATGCTTTGTGAATCATGGTTCAACATTTTTTACGCCCCCTCCAAGCTGTCAGTCAGGCCTGTTTTCCACTATAGGCGTGAAGCGGTGAAAAGGAAATTGTCACATACACTGTGCCTACAGTATGTCTGCTTAGTTAATCATGCGGGCCAAACCTAATTAGGAAAAAATATGTTTGGATCTCCAAATTCTCACCAAAATATTTCTCTTTATTCCCTGTTGTAAGTAAGTCCTGCAGTTTTTCAATGGACTTTATTTCTACTTGTGTTGCTTCTTCCCAGGGATGGGCACTCGTAACGGGACCGACGTCGACGCCGCTTTTGCCATGAAGACTTTTAAGGAACTGGGTTACACCATTAAAGTGGCCACTGATCAGACTGTAAAGCAGATGATGAGTCTCATGTTAAGTGGTAATTGATTTTATTCTTTGTTATTGCGTTGATATTATTATCAGTGTAACTCTAACGTGCGTTTGGAATATTGATTTCGTACAAACAGACGATTGCTGTTTAAAAAATAAATACTAGGTAGGAATTAATGCTGGTTAGTTAATGTCACTCTGTGTTGTTTCTTTGTGTCTGTTTCTGCAGTATCCGAAGAGGACCACAGCTGCAATGCATCGTTTGTGTGTGTCTTGCTAAGTCATGGTGAAGAGGGTGTGATTTTTGGAACTGATGGATTTGAAAAGCTTGAAAATCTGGCAAAACCTTTCAAAGGACATCGTTGCAAGACTCTGCTGGGAAAACCAAAGCTCTTCTTTATACAGGTTAGTAAACACTCTGGGCCTTATAGCCATTCTAGACTCAACTGCTAACCATTTTAGTTTTAATGTTTTCTATGGGATCCTATCGTTTTGGACAAGGGAGACGTTTCCTGTAATTTTCCACAGAGCTGGTTGATCAACGTGGAGTGGGAGGGGGGCAAGGTGCTCAGGCGGCACTTCCAACAGGGAGGCTAACCATGCTCAAAAATGTAATACACATTGATCACTTTGATGGTTGCTACATGTTATTATGATTCTCCTAAGCAACATATGCTCGAGTAGAGGTGTGAAAACATGGATGAGAAAATGAGCACATGGGAACATCAAACGCAGGCCGGTAAGGGAGGAACATGCAGCTGCTTCTGATATTAATTTCAGAAAGACGTGTACAATGGCGTGCTTCTCTCAAGTGGAGAAAATCAAAGCGGTAATTCTGATTTTATGAAGCGTGCATCCCCTCTACTGACCATAGAGAAGAATTACATTTTCAATTTGTCTTTTGGGCAGAGAAATTTTAAATTTAAAAAAGGGTTCTATCAAGATTTAAAAAAAAATAAAAATAAATTGATAGCACTAGATTTTGTTACTCACCATTTGATTTGTAAGATAGCCACTCTAATGGGTTGGAGACGTGACTAAAGTGACAAAGTTGCTTAATTGGTAGCAGTCAGTATAACAAAAGCTGTAGATCATACAATGTATGCCCCAACCCCACCAGTGTAATTCTGAAAGCGTATCCCTAAACTCATTAAGGACCATTTTATTTTATTTGTAGTGAGTAATTTTGAAAGAACAAACATCTTTCAGGCATGCCGTGGCTCGGAACTGGATGAGGGGACGGGCCTCCAAGCCGACAGTGTTGAGGAGCAAACATCGGAGAAGATTCCTGTGGAGGCCGACTTCTTGTATGCCTATTCCACAGCTCCAGGTAACCAGCAATTAGACTTTCCATCAGAATTTTCTGACTCCGCTGTGAAAACACATCACGCATCAATTAAATCCTAAAGTACTAAAAATACTACTAACAATGACAATGACCCGACAGGCTATTACTCTTGGAGGAACACGCAAAACGGTTCCTGGTTCATGCAGGCATTGTGCGAGATGTTGCAGCAATTCAAAGGCGAGGTGGAACTGATGCAGATCATGACTCGGGTCAACTACAAGGTGGCAACGCACTTCGAATCCAACTCCTGTCTTCCGGGCTTCACTGGCAAGAAGCAGATTCCCTGCATTGTCTCCATGTTAACCAAAGACGTTTACTTCCCTAAATAAACCGATCGTGACAGTGTAGCACAATCAACGTGCTTCTACATTTCATTTTAAACTATTCGGTTGTAGTAATGTTTTTACTTACATTTCCATTTTACTTGCTTTTTGGTGTTTTGAACATTTCACAACACCGTTTTAAAGATTTAGGAGTACTGACAGTACATTAAGTCATGGGGGTGGGGACAATGTCTAATTTGTTAAAAAAAAAAAAAAATTAAACACTTTTTTAACTTCTGGGTGTATCTAAGAAGAGACTTTGCCGTTTGCACACTAAAGTGTTGCATTGTTAACGGACACCATAACGTATTCTTTAATTTCATTTGTTTCGATTGGGAAACCTGCCAGTTGAAAATTCGATTTCCCAGACAAATCGGGCGGCATGTACTCCAAAAATAAAAACATGGAAAAATAATTGAATACCGATTGATTGTTGATTATTTGTGATTTTATTAATTTTGTGTGCATGACTTGATTTCATTCATATACTGTCTAATGTCTATGTTTCGTATGAAATATGTAAATTAAATTGGGGGGGGGGGGGCTTAACAGACTTCAGAAGCAACATTGGTTTGAATATACTGGTTGAATTAGCGTGCTGAATTTAACTGTCCAAAAATAGGATCTGAGTACAACTTTCGTTTCCTGCATACTGAAAGCAGAGAAAAGCTGCATAGCGCCGAGAGCGGCAGCAATGAAGGAAGTGAAAATGAAAATCCAGCACAAAGATCGTCTGTGCACATCAGACGACGCATCTGGCTGAACATTTTGAGCTTTTATTTTGAATTCATAAAGCCGCTTGAGCAGCTTTATTTTAATGCCTCTCGATTCAACACGCATCACAGCGCTTTGTCTCACTACATGAAAATCGCATTGTGTGCCAAGTCATAAACGTAAACGAAGTGGGCCATCTTCCGTCGAAATCTTTTAAGGGCCACACACTTCCGCGTTGGCGTGCGGGGAAGTAGGAGGGGGATTTCCATCCAATGTTGCCCCCGCTACCCCAGCTAACCTTGTTTTGCTTTCGTTCTGGACCAGAAACACAATCGAACAACGCTCTCACTTTCCCTTTTTTTGCCAAAGCACCTATGTCCTTTGAAAAAAATCCCCACACCACGCCAGTGTTGCATGTTATTCTGAAACAAGCACGCCGAACTCGGCAGGTAACACAATTTCCGCATATTATCACCACTGCTGCTGCTACCTTTGACTTTTTGACAGACTTCTCTTGCGTGCTGCTCGACGGATCGTTGCTCGACTTGTAAGCGAAAGTGCTCCTTTTACGCTCGCGTTGTTTGCGTGGACTGGCTTTTATTTTCACTTTTGGCTCAGCTTGTTTGCCTCTGGCCATGAGTGACCGATATTGGTTAAGGGCATAAGCGGCTGTGGTGTTGTCATAGACTTCCAAAAAATACGCTCATGACTGTCATTGTAGATTTTATGAAATGTGCAATTTCTAAGTAATGTTTTGCAGTTTAACTGTGTTTCTCGGGAATATGAAGCGCGTTTATAGTGAAGTGTGAATAGTTTTCGGAACTTTTGCACTGTTGTATTTATTTAATCTGCACTTTTGCACCACTTATGCAACACGTGAATGTACCATATTGTGCAATCTACCAACACGGTTCAAATAAGCGTAACGTTAGAGAATGGTTCAACCATAATTGTATCGGTCTTAAGTACTTTCGTTGAAACGTGAACTACTATCGATTTTTCAGATCTGTGACTTTTAAAGACACTTAATGTACAGCGTGCACTGGTGTGTATGATAGTGTTTCACCTTGTTCGACCCGTTCATGCTGTGCCACTAAATGGGAGTGCCACTGGCTTATCTGGCCTGGCGGACTGTGATCAGATCGCATTGCAACTTAACATTGTTTTTGTTTTTTAAAAATCAAACGTAATGCGCTTGGGGTTAAACTTCACGATTGTTCTTTTCATATATATATTCATAATTAGATGTTAAATACGACAATGCATTTGCATACTTTGCACAAATATGTTCCATATGCCTCCAATATGTGCAGATGTGCATGTGTATATATCTCTGCTCAGATACCACAATGCCTGTAGATAGAATGAGGATGCGGCCGTGGCTGGAGGAACAGATCAACTCCTGCCAGATACCAGGCCTCAAATGGGTGAACGAAGTAAGTACTGGTACTTTCACTGAAACTGACTTCTGTAAAGATCTAGTTTACTTGATGCTAGAGATGCACCGATCCGACTTTTTCAGTTCCGATACCGATACCGATGCCGTGACTTTGCGTATCGGTCGATACCCGATACCGATCCGATATTATGGTTGACTTAACAAGCTACATAACTCTACATGTGGAACAGAAAAGACCAAAGGCAATGGCATCAGGCAGACTACACAGTTCTTTGCTCTAAATTAGGGGTGTCCAAACTAACGGTCCAGTTTTTATTGGCCCGCATCAAATTCTGAAAACATAATTGAATATGGCCCGCACAAGAAGCTTGAGCTCAGCTTCTCAGTTTCCACACTAGATGGTGTAATGTATTTGGACTGTGTGGTTACCCGTACTGGGGGGTGGAGCTAGAGGTATGGCGGGCGGATGGCATGTTGTAGCTAGGAGAGACTGCGGCTAAAAAGAAACGAACATCAATACATGATTGACTCACTGCTTCCCTAAAACCTGGTCGTCTTGTCAAGTTATTTCTCATGGTATAGAGAAACATTACAGATGGAGCCCGCCACACAAAGCGTTTGACGTCCCATTAACACCCCCCGGAAGAGAAGCGAACACGCAGCGTTTGACATCCGATTAGCCGGGCCCCCCCCCCCCCCCCCCATTCGGGAGAGAAGCTAACGCGCAGCCTTTGACGTCCCATTAGTAACGCGAAGAGAAGCGAACGCGCAGGGTTTGACGTCCGCTTAGCAACCCGGGGAAGAGAAGCGAACGTTCGCTCCATGTTTGCATTTGTTTAGAAAACTCTCGTGGCATGCGGCACACGTGCTGCTGACGTATGACGTAGCCCGCGTCCCAATAGACTAAGGAAAGTATCGGCTCACAGATCGGCTGCATTTTCCGATACCCGATCCATCTATTTTGTTGATATCGGGACCGATATCCGATCCAGATATCGGATCGGTGCATCTCTACTTGATGCTATATATTGAAGTGTCTAATGATTTTCCGAAACGTTTGAATTGGATTTTTTCTGACATGCAATTTCAATTTGATTCATGATTTTCTTCATATCACACTGCAGTACAATAGTTATTATTGACTATCTACTACTACACTAACATTTACAAACATGACAGAAAATGTTTATCTTACCGTCAAAACCTTAAAAGCTATATGACTTGAATATTGCAAGCACAGTAAAGAGTGTGAGGGATTCTGTCATTTTTTCAAAGTTTTGAAAATGGTTAGGCTTTTGATTTGATTTGTAAAACTTCAAAATCTGATGAACACAAAATCAATCTGAAATTATGATTTTGATCATATATCAACGAATCATTTAGCGCTGTTTTACATTGTAAATACACTGGGGGAAAAAACCTTGGTGATGCTTTGTCTAGGAAAAAAGGATCTTCCAGATCCCTTGGATGCACGCTGCTCGCCATGGCTGGGACTTGGAGAAAGATGCTCCTCTCTTCATGCGCTGGGCCATACATACTGGTAAACACGCTGGCTTTATTTTTGTCTGTACTGAAAACTAAATCTGGTACAAAACTAAATTCATGTTTGAGTCAAATAACATCGTGATCATTTCAAAATGGAAATGGAGGCAGAAATTTACGCAAATTTAAATACGATTCATTTATCAAATAAGATAATATTTATCGATGTTTTATTGCCCTTTTTGGAGGTGGGATCCTCAAATGAAGCTGCTTTCATCCTTCTCAAGTGATACAAGTTCAACAAAATAACACATTTAGGAGAGCTGCACAGTACCTAGGGGGAATAAAAGTTTTAATGTAATGTGGGAGTAGCAGGAGAAAAAAATAAGATACAATGCTCATTTGTTGTAAAGCGTCATGTTCAGTTAGTGTCATGTGTTATGTCTCATCTGCGTACGTGAAGGTAAATACCAGCCAGGAAAAGACAAACCAGACCCAAAGACCTGGAAGGCAAATTTCCGCTGTGCGATGAACAGCCTGCCTGATATCGAGGAGGTGAAGGATAAAAGCAACAAAAAGGGAACAAATGCCTTCAGAGTCTACAAGATGCTGTCATCTTCAGAGAGAAGTGTAAGGAAAGGTAAGCCTTGCTGCTGGTCATCAATGACTTGGCGCACCCTTTTTTTTTTATTTTTTAAATGTGTAACTACGTACTCCTAAAACAGTCGTTCGAAAAGGTTCAAAGTGGATTTCTGTGCAATGTTAGAGATTTACCTTTCTAAAATTCTGGTCTCATTCAGAATTGAAGTCTTACAATACAGCTCACTCTTTCACTGTAATTTTATTTGTGTACTCAGGAAAGGATATGATATTTCCTTGATATATCTGAAAGGTGTTTTCCTCTGGGTATGCATGTAGGAAAGAAGAGGACCAACAAAGAGAGTAGGCCCAAAGGAAATAAAGAGGTAGATAAACACAGACATGCAAAGCACAGCATTGTCAAGACAGCACTGTATTTTTGGTTTGCACACAACACAAATGACCAAAACACACAATTACCCTATGTTTTGCTACCAATAGGGATAGCACTGCTAAGGAAGTCCAGCATACGTTTCCTCTCAGAATGTGCTTATCTGGAACTGTAGTTTATATGTGACAACATGCTTGTTTAGTGATCGTTGTTCAATGTTATTAGGTCACTGCTGTAAGATTGCCGTACAGTTTCACATTGAACGACTTGCTGTTGAGTTCCTCAAAATGTTGCAGGCACACTGGCAAAGTTTCTCAGTTCCACTTATTGTGGATTTTTTTTGGTCTTGAACATTAATAACAAATACTTGATGAGCAAGTCGATAGTTAAGTTTCTGATGATACCTTTTCTAGGCATCCAATTGATATGGTTGATGATATTCAGACATTGTCTTGGATTCAAGCGTTTAAAATGATGTTCTTGTGTCTAGGTCATCCATCACTATGACGCTGACACAGTTGAGTCGACTGTATCGGTGTAAGTTCCGATACTGACTCCCTGTCTTTATCTTCACCTCCTTTCCCCCACTCTGTCTCTCTCAGGTATCGTCTCCATCTTTTGATAGGACACCTCTTCTCTTTCATGCTGTGCAAGTTGTTGACTTCAAACAGGAATCGCAGGATGCGGAAGAGCCACCCATTACAACCAAAGGTGCCATAACGGCGCTTTAAATTTTTCTCACGTTTTACTGTAGTCCATATCACATTTTTGTAAATAGGGATGGGCGAGTACCGATATTAGCCTTATTCCAAAGTATCTGTCTTCGCGATGGCAGCTGATATCGGTGTCGGCCGCCATCTTGTGGTCATTTTACAAACAGGAACTAGAAATTTGCAACTAGAACATAGTCATTAATTTCATGTAATTTTAAGGAAACTTGCTATATAGAATAAATAGTCATAATAATAATCTTCAATATTATTTAAGATGATCTGTCATTTATTTTTGGGGGGCATTATATGTACATAATACTCGTGGTATCGGCACTTGGTATCGGTAACGGTGACTATTCAAGATTTGAACTCATACTGGTATTGGTCTGAAAAAAAAAGTGGTTTCAAACATCCCCCGCTTGTAAGTTGCAGAGGTTTTAATAGTTTCAACAGTTTTAATACGAAAAGTAGAATTGAACAAAGGGAATTCAGCATGTTTGCTTTTCAGGAAGAGTCACACTGTTGTCCTCTGTGTTCATGTGCAGATCTTCCTGATGAAGATCACGTGATTTCAAGCGAGCTCTTACCATTTGTCTGTCAGACGATTGAAGTGAAAACAGAGAATGAAGAGGAGACTGTGAGCTCCTCCCACTTGTACCCTTTTCAAATTTCTCCAGTGTCTTCTTACGACGGTGAGAACGCACACCAGCACGTCACATTTCACCTCATTTGTGGGACAGTTACAAGGAGATTAGTGGCACGGAATAAACTTTATCAAATCGTAACCGAAATCGAGCAACAATTCAACTGCGTGGCGTTGCCAATCTTCTACAGCGGAATAGCCGAAGCTAGCAATCATCTTATTTCCGTACAGGCAGATGTTTGAAGCTTTAAATGTTGACAAGGAGAAGTACAGTTGATGTGACTAACCGGTTCAACCCCCCAGTAAGCAGTTCTTCACAAATGCCTTAAAAAGAAGCACAGTCAAAAGTGAACTGTATCATAGCTGAATTGTTGACAGAAGTTGCGTAACTCTGTGACATAATCAGTTAGCAGATAGGTAGCCATTCGCAAGTACAGTATCGCTGCCGGTCTTGTTTCTTTATTCTTCATAAAGCTTCAACAAGACGAGCTTGAGACAGATAATGTGGTTCGTTTTTGGTTTGGATTATTGTTGTTTATTTGAACACGAGGGCAAATGAAACAATTATGTAACTCATCCTCAATGTCAGCACAGTATAGCATTCGTCTTATCTTATCTAAAGCTGGGAACAGAGTGCCTAAACTTGTGAAACAGACCATATCGGTTTAACAGTGGTTTAGTGTTCTCAGCTTGGGGTAATAACCCAAGTGTGAAATTCAAATTTTGTGACATCCTAAATTATGCGGTTTCTTGAAGCTCAATTTACTGTTATTCCTGAACTGAATTTCTGCATTGACTTTCTCTACTTAGCACCGAAGGTTGTGGTGGCAGGTGTCTTCTTCTTGGTTTTTTGACCAGTCATCCAAGGCACAGCTGAGTCTATCACTCGGCAGCAGTTATCGATCCGCTGTGTTTGATGGGCGGGGGAGGGGTGGCGAGATGGGCTTTGAATCAATATCATATGTGAAGCTGTACTTGTCAGGGTTCAGGTTGTGTCTCTTTTTCTCCATTCCCAGTGCACAGTTCGAAATGCGCCGTTTGCTATGTGCAAGTTTTAATCTAGTTCCTTTACAGGTAGCGATACAGAAAGCGACATTGAGGACACCCAACGGGTGAGTCTACTCTTCGACAAATGCAAACACACACACGCGCACACACACACACACACACACACACACACACACACACACACACACACACACACGGGGGATGACCTTGTCCAGGAACTCTTGTTATCAAACATTAACAGTCTTCCGTTATAGTCCAGTGTACCTGCATCGAACAAAACAGAGAGGCATGCACACACTAATTAAATTGCCTGAAGGTATTCCTGCCCCCAAAATAAACAGAGACATTATACTAACTAATTTCCAAGTTTAATGAAATTATAATGTACAAAAACAGGCTTGATTTATGACCTCTGTTTATAGCTTCTGAATGTTTATGTCCTGTTGACAATTTAAAATGATCAAACTTTCAACACGAGTGTTTGGCTTCAAGCCCAGTTTCATCACATACGTACATAAGTCAGACATGCCCACCAGCCACCACGCATATGTATTTTTATTTACGAGCACTTTGAGCATACTTGTAATTTCCTTACCTTTCCTGTGACTCACAGAGTGTCAATCCAGCCTGGAGGCGAGATCACAGCAGGTCAGTTCTTAAGGTCTCCCCCTCCTCCCTCCCTGGCATGGCCACCTTCGTTAGAGGAAGCAAACCCCGCTGCAGAATAACCACCACGCGAGACCCCAACCCCCTCATCAGCTATCACAGCGACGGCTGGCCAACGCCCTACAGCCAGAACTCTCTTACATCTTCCATACCTAGCCACACTCACGAGATGCGGGCCAGCGTCATTAGGAAAACCTCAGATGTCACCTCCTCCTAACATCACCGCGTCAAGTCCCTCCTTTTATTTAAGTCAGACGTGACCGTGCAGGGATTGGGCCACCACTTGACTTGTCCATTTATCGTCGAGCATATTGACTCAATTTTGATTCACCGCTTGTATCTGCCACGCTCTGCAAATGCACTGCCGGCAATTCAAGGCAGTACGCGGGCATTTTTGGTTTACGTGTGTAGCTGCTTGGAAGCGTGTCTTTAACGTAGAAGGTGGCTGAAGTCGGGTGCATTCATTAGTATAAATCATTGCCCGTGTATTCATTATTGCGAAACATTATGAATGCCATTCTTTATTGCAGAATTTCCCATACTTTGAGCCAAATTAGAAAAATATTTCTCAAACTCAGTGACTCAATTAAAATAAATCTGCAACCGGTTTTAGGTCCCAACCCTAAATTTGGGATAGGCTATTGGACTATGATGTATCAGAACGACAGTAACATACTATGCACTTACCGAAACATGACTTGTCCAATTTAAATTCAGTGTGGCTCAAGCCTTTGCATCATAAACATTGTTAAGAGTTTAGAAGAACAGACTCTAGAGAAGAGTGATTTAAAACAGTCGTTGGGTGACCGTAAGCAGCACCACAACAAACGTGTTTGACCGGCTTGTATTCATTCCTCCAGTTCATACTTGCCATAAGATGTGCCTGAGTCTAGATTGATACCATTTCGTGAAATGTGTTTAGTGTCAAAAATATACTTCAGTGATTTATTAAGTGTTGTTGCACAATTGATATCCTTTCAGTACAGCATTTGCGCCATGGTAACCCCTCGAAGAAATCATGTCCTAAGAATTACCAAGCAAACTGACTCTGAATTTGCTCTTTAGTAATTGTACCAATTACTATATTGTCCACATAAAACTAACTGGTGTAAACTCAATTTAAAATATATCTATGCAAAGTACATTAAGAAGTCGCTTAATGGCCACTATGAGCAGGAGCAAAAATTACTGCATGCAGAAGCTCTTATGTGAACACCTAACTGTTGTTTTAAGATATACTTGAAACATTGTGAAGCCTGTTTTAATTTTTACTTCTTGTGAAGGAAATTATTAGTTTTATTAATTAATAAAAAAAACAAAAACTCATTTTGTTTAAAAGTACATCAAAATATTGTGTGAATGAGGAGAGATGCTGTTTGTAGAAAGCGTAAAATACCAATATAATTATTTCAGGGAATATAATGAGATTTAATTTGTCACAGCTTTTTATGTTGCTAGCCAGAGTCCATGCTTTAAGACTGGCAAAATTTTCTTCTTTAATCGCTTCTATGTATGCATCGGACTGTCTCGGGAAAATTTCCCCATAATGCACAAACAGATGAACTGACAGACTCACTGACACTCTTGTTGCTGACAAATCTCACATGTGCTCGCAAGCCGCTTCCGCACTTTATATTCTGTTTCTGTGTGTTGTCATTATGTGCCTTCAACACTGTGTGTGGCCTCAAGCCTTGTGTGCTTTTAGCCTCCAATGAATGACACGTGCGGGTTAGAGCATGGCAGGAATAAAAAAAAACATTGTAAATAGTCCTCACCTAGTTGCTCAGGTCACAATGGAAGAAATCCTCAAATGGAGGATCCTCAGGGCTTCAATGTAACCATGCACCGTAATCAGTGAAGGTTTGTGTAGACTTGAGAGTCTTGAGACAGTGATGCTTTATTGAAGATGGAACCAGAAGTATTTCGAGCGTTTTTAATTAGACGTAAAAATTGAGAGCATCCGTGCCCGCGCCCATGCTATGCCTCCACCATATTCTGTGTTCTTTTCCATGCAATTGCCGTCAGTCTGACCGTTGCAAAGAATCTTAGTGGCAAACTAGTTTGCAACTTGTTGTCAACACACAGTATTTACGTTCATGAAAACATCTCTTTATTTTATACTTCTCCAGAATAATCATAACTGTGTTGATTTCTTCTTAAAAGAAAGAATCCGGCGAACATCCATTTGTTGTCCAGCTATCTGTTTTATGGAACTTACCCTCATTAGGGGGGTGACATGGAACCTACACTGTAAATAATAATAATAATAATAATAATAATAATTTGGGTAAAAAAAAAGTTAAATTTTTAACTTGGGTACATCGTATTGGACTCACAACTATACCAAATGGTAAAAAAAATCAATTGGGAATCTTCTATTCTTTGAACCAAGCCCCAAAAGCAATTCATCCTGAATGGAAGCACAGACAGTGTAAGCAACATGATTCTTTTATGCAAGTCTTTTGTTGTTGGTTTTAGTTCAATTTTAAGTTTCTAAATCTTGTTTCCACTGCTTTTGTCACCATTTCCCCCCATCATTTTCTGGTATTTCTCTAAGCTGGTTTACCCACCACTGGCACGTGTGACAAATATTGAAAAGACCAGATTGGACTATTTATATTTATTGAATGAACCAATTGTACACCCATTCAGTAAATGTGAAAAAGGACTAGTGTGTCCATCCATATATTAGGTACACCCAGGTTAAATGAATGCTGTATAATTCAAGAGCCTTGAACATCTTTTAAATGTCCTGCCTTGGCTGAATTAAAAGTATTCATTTGTGTATTTTTTAGTTTGTCTTCTTAAAAGGGTGTGTGTTGTTAGGACTGTCACACATTCTGTGAATTCGATTGCCTTTGTTTTATTGGGGTAACGTTGGCAACAGAGTTCATCAGTTGACCTTTAGTCACAATGCAATGCAATACTTAACCCATCCGCCCTTAAGCCAATACGCACAACAGTGAGCTTGGATTGTCTGCTGTAAAAACAATTATAAAGATGTTGCGTATCATACAAGGTCACAAATAAATAGTATATTGGATATAAGTGATGGATGTGTCTCACCCATAAAGAACAATTTTTAGTGTGAACAACTAGGCTGTGTGCTGAGTTTTTACCCTGCTGGTGATATCGTGAAGTGCTGTGTAAATCTGAATAAAGACTTTTGTATTTTTAATGTTGTTCCCAGGCCTTTCATCTTTACAATGTCAAACTGATTGCTGAGTTTATCTTTTGTGCTCATAAAGGTCAGAGTCCACTTTTATATGGCTTCAAAATCTTCAAGACTACTGGAGCCAGGGCTGTGTTACATTGTGGGGGAAAAAAAAGATACACACTGCGCCAAGGTTTACAAGTTTGTAGGTGTACAGTTTGGACTTGGCAAGACTTATAATGTGTTTGTGCAGAGAATGCCCCACCCCCTCACCTATAGATGACTTTGCAAATTTGCAGGTTCCTTCAGTTGGGCCAGAAACGAACACCGCCTGCTGTCTCGGTTTCAGTTACTTTTCTCATGTTTTGACTTATTTCCTGTCTTTGTTGGCTCTTAAGATGGTTGACTATTTTGCTTACGCTTTAAATCTTCTTTTCTAGACACTCTAGTTGGACCACCGTTTCCTCAAAAACTTCTTTCTTCACTT